>NW_013666762.1:268605-292037 GCF_000517525.1 Limulus polyphemus
TATTTTAATCGGCAGTGGTTGCTACCTGGCTTACTATTTACATGTTCAAAATCGTTTATATAACGTACTCAATCCTTATATATATATATATATATATAAACACACATATATGTCCATACATACATATATATTATACCTTTATCCAGATGATTATGAATATAGATACTATATTAAGATTAGATATAACTTTAAACATACGTAAAACAACCATGCGAAATAACACGTGATTAGATTGTCACATGTAGTTTCAAATTTCTTAGAGCTTCAATATGTTAAAATAGTTAAATTAATTATATAGTATTAAAAAAACTTTACAATAATTCTGATATTTTGTGACATAAATACACTTTTATAAAAATTACGCTTCAACAACTGAATCCAGTTCACACCGTATCGGTTATTGTCAAGAAGTTTTTTAATGTATAGTGTCTCAAGCATTGCTATTTCTGTCAGATCCCAGCAGATCAGAAGATCCCTGGTATTTGGCGAAAAGCTTCGTCGGCAATGGATATAACAAATATGGTTGACTGATTATTATACATTATTTTTTAGTTTCATTCAGAAGTTCTTATTAATAATTGTTTCAACGTATGTCTTTATTCCATACGATGTAGAAACTACTTATGGAACTTGAAGTTCAGTTCATGTCAACATGCCAGTTATTTCTTTGTTCAGTGGGCTTTTGTCTGATACTAGTTCTACAAAACCCCAATAAAACTAGCTATATTTTAAATATCAAATACGTAATTAATCATAATTAATAATACATATATATATATATAATACATAATTAATCATACTTAATAAGAATGTTCATAATTAATTATAATTAATAACATATATATATATAATCAATATCATATTAATAATATCATTCTCTTGGTTGGTATGAATCAATGAGGTGCGATACGATATATGCAACCGTGTTTAAATCACTGAGGAATTACAATACATTTCTACTAGTCTGTTTTTAAGTGACTTCTCTTAAAGTACCAGATTATATAGATGAGAAAATATCGAAAACTGAGCTTTCTGTGTTTTCCAATAACAATAAATTTTATCACCTTTAATCTGTAATTTCACAATACAGATCTGTTTGTTTGTGAATTTTGCGTAAAGCTAAACGAGTGCTATCTGCGCTTGCCGTCCCTAATTTAGCATTGAAAGACTAGAGAGAAGGCAGCTAGTCATCACCACCCACCGCCAACTCTTGGGCTACTCTTTTACCAACGAATAGTGGGATTGACCGTCACATTATAGCGCCCCCACGGCTGAAAGGGCGAGCATGTTTGGTGGGACGGGGAGTCGAACTCGCGACCCTCAGTCGAGCGTCGTGACCACCTGCCATGCTGATCCCCGCCCCCACCCCACAATGCATGAGCACCTAACACGTTATTTTTCTCATTTTCTTGAAATACTTAAGTTTTATAAAAATATATATAAATGTATATATATGAATTCTTCACTTGTTGTTGAGATCACTGTGCTTTTCCCACCGCAGGGATTGAACCACGAATTTAGAACTACAAGCCCTCAAACCTCTGAGTATCGGGTAAAGATGAGGAGAACATATTAAAATAAGGGTTAATCTGTACTTATATTCTGTATTTATGGTAAAGCTACTAAGGCTATCTGCCATCGTCCCTAATTTTGAACGACTGACCAGAGGGGAAGGCAGCCAGTCAGCAGCACCCTATTACCCACCATCCACGCTAAAGTATTGCGTGTCACTCTTATAACACACCCACAGCTTAAGGTCAGGAGAATTTTTTGTGGTATCGCACGTATCAAAATTTAACCAGCTCCGAAATCTAGAGCTCTACCACAAGATCAACTCATGCCTCGGAAAGATAAAAATTGACCCCTCTAGGACACAAGATTAACTCATGCCTCGGGAAGATAAACACTGACCCCTCTAGGACACAAGATCAACTCATGCCTCGGGAAGATAAACACTGACCCCTCTAGGACACAAGATCAACTCATGCCTCGGAAAGATAAACACTGACCCCTCTAGGACACAAAATCAACTCGTGCCTCGGGAAGATAAACATTGACCCCTCAGGACACAAGATCAACTCATGCCTCGGGAAGATAAACGCTGACCCCTCTAGGATACAAGATCAACTCATGCCTCGGGAAGATTAATACTGACCCCTCTAGGACCTTGTCCTCCTATCTCGAGAATCACTGCTCGATACATATGACGCCTAATTATGGTCAGTACCTTCTGATCTAAAATATTGTTCATGTCTTAGTAAGATAATAAACAAATTGAAATTGGCTGATTATTTTATATATCTATGCCAGTCTAGAAAAACCTGGAAAATAAACACGAAAGAAAAAATTCAACATTTTGAGAAGTGAACCTATGATGAGCTATGAAACCTTCGAACAAGAATTAAATTGTTTATTCATGATCTAACTTTGGGTGAATAACATCACTGGGAAACTAACAACTCAAATCTTTGTAAGATCTAACTTTTTTCTTTTTTTACAAACCTCTGATTTCGAACCGCCATGGACAATATATATGTGTATGTGCGTGTGTGTGTGTGTAGGGAGGGGGCATCTGCAGTTAAATTGCTTTTGTAACAGTTTTTATGGTCAGGTTGTATAACGTAACCTCAAATTTGACTCAGTTCATTATAGCTTCTTCGTGTCCCTCGGTAAGCTTGACGACTTACAGAACTAACATTCGGGGTTCGATCCTACAGCGGGCAAGGCAGAGATAATTCATTACAACTTTGCGCTTGACAACTGACAAACTATCTTAGATGTGCAATAGAGCATATGTTAATTTACTCTTTGGTTGCCTGTTGGTTTTTCATTAAAAGTTATTCATAACTGTTTGAAAAAACTCTTTGATTGCCTGTTGGTTTTTCATTAAAAGTTATTCGTAACTGTTTGAAAAAAAATGACAGTTATTAAAACTTTCTTACTGGATTCCCTTAAATTAAAGTCAATGTCAATTTTATATATATAGGTTGTATTGATGGTAATAAATAAAGAGATTTATTTTAACGTGTTACTTTAGTACAAGCAGCTTCAATGAAGAAAAGAAACATTTTTATCCGTGTTTTTTTGGAGGGCGCTACTGCTTTTCTTCAACGGATATGTAATTTTGAATACAACCTCTAACTCGAATAATTACAGTGTTCCAGGATAAAGAGTCAGACAGCGACCTGCTGTGATTTTTATTAAAAACTCAGCTACGAACCACCCCTGACCACTGATGCTCTGCACCACACCGCCGCCACACGGTCGTGCTTATTGTGGGCTCGAGCCCGGGAGAAACGGAACGATTGCTCGTTGTCAGCACGTGCCATGTGCTAAACAGCAACGTCGTTCGACATGTGATTAATCCGATTTCTGAGCTACGGCAGAACGATCAGAGTTGATGAAGCAATGAGTTTAGAAGGCCTAGTGGTAAAGATCTGATTGAACGCACGTGCCTTGCTGTTTAAATCGACTAATATAAACTCTATTAGCCTTGTAATCTGCGATCTACAATAAAAGCGAAAGGCGTACTATACACGGTCTGTCTCGTAAAGTTTTCTAGTCATTGTTCTTCTAACTGCTGGGAAAAACGGTGTTGCTAGGTCGTTGTTGGTACATACATGTGAACGGTTTGAGTCACCGATGACCCGCTCATATACAGAACAAAATTCTTAAATACATTCAATATGACATTGTCCTTGATGCGTGCCCTGTTAACTTTGGGAGGGGGTACAAAACACATGTTAATATATCTGCCGCGTTATCGAATGTATCCCCTCCTACACACGAAAAATAAAGCTATATATGTATATATATATACAATGTGACTCTCGAAACAGGAAATTCAACAAAGGAATATGAGGCAACGTTTAAGAAATGGGAACTTGTTGAAAAGATAAGTTAACACAAACGTTAGCACTCCAGGGATGTAGTGTTTTGGTTAACGTATTAAGTTACGTTTCACTTGACAGAGTTAAACCACTTCAGTAGTAAATGATAGAATCAAATTCTGAAGATTAGATGAACATAAATTGATTGCAGCGTGTTTACTTCTCTACATTCGTTGTAATATCCAAGATAAAAAGTATTGTAAGGTCTAAGATGAGGAGCCCGAAGTCCTTACAAAGCGTCAACAGATAAAAGGTAATCACATAAGGACACGCAAAAAAAGCACAAATCCGCAACCAAAATTTTGGTCCTTCCTCGTTTAAAACGCATGTCAGATGTTTACCAGTTATTACCAAACCAGTCCACTAAACGGAATAACAATTATCTGACGATATGAAGCATGATTACACATTAAAATAAAACATAATGTTAAACGGAAGATAATCGTAGGTTTAAAAATGGAAACCAAACACAACGCTTAAAGAAAGGATAACTGTAAGGTAGACCACATCATTTTTAGGTCGATATGGAGTAGGTGTTTAAAGATGGAAACCAAACACAACGCTTAAAGAAAGGATAACTGTAAGGTAGACCACATCATTTTTAGGTCGATATGGAGTAGGTGTTTAAAGATGGAAACCAAACACAACGCTTAAAGAAAGGATAACTGTAAGGTAGACCACATCATTTTTAGGTCGATATGGAGTAGGTTTAAAGATGGAAACCAAACACAACGTTTAAAGAAAGGATAACTGTAAGGTAAACCACGTCATTTTTAGGTCGATATGGAGTAGGTTTAAAGATGGAAACCAAACACAACGTTTAAAGAAAGGATAACTGTAAGGCAGACCAAATGATTAAAGTTAGGTACTTTGTTTGTTTCAGAGTTTCGCGTGAAGTTCGCAGTGACTATCTGCACATAACCATCGCTAATTTTGAACTGATATACTAGAGGGAAGGTGGCTGGTCACCGACAACTGTTGGGTTACTCTTTTCTGGTGGATTAGTGAAATTTAACTGTTACTTTTCTAGTATATCCATGGCCCAACTGGCGAAACGCGATTTTTACAGGAACGGGTTGCGAACCATAAATCCTCGAGTTCACAGTCCTAACACTCTAAGTACCAGGCTGCGCTCGGCCCATAGTTTAAAATAAATCACAACTAGCCAGGAGAGAACTGTACGACGATATATAAACTATACTTGAATGTGTGGGATCAAAGACAAAGTTAAACGAAATATATCTTTACAGAGTTTCCTAAGTCGTGATTGCTATAAAATCATAAAGATTTGAAGGTTGTAATTAATTTTCCACTTATACATCTCGATCAGTACAATGATACCATCATTCGTTTTTCTTTACTCTCAATATTGAAGCTTCTCTAGAATGATGGCTTATATGTAAGTAAACCTGAAAAGAAACTGACAGGCAATATTACAACAATGCTATTAGGATCATGATTTAGTTTTACTATCAAGAATCTAGTAGTTTTTGACAAGTTAGCTTTATATAATAGGTTGGTTCACCAGTGGCTTTTACTTTCTAGTGGCTAGAAAGTTTAACTTAAAATAAAAATAATCTCCGTTAAATGAAGGATTAAATGTAAGATAAAGATAAAAATATTGTCAGTCAAGTCCTCTTGTTACGTCTGAAGGTAAAAACTATTGTCAGTCAAGTCCTCTTGTTACTCCTGTAGGTAAAAACTATTGTCAGTCAAGTCCTCTTGTTACATCTGAAGGTCAAAACTATTGTCAGTCAAGTTCTCTTGTTACTTCTGTAGGTAAAGCTATAGTAAGACAAGCCCTCTCGTTACTTCTGTAGGTAAAATTAAAGTAAAACAAGTCCTCTTGTTACTTCTGTAGGTAAAGCTATAGTAATACAGAATCTCTGGTTACTTCTGTAGGTAAAGCTATAGTAATACAGAATATCTGGTTACACTCATGTATACTTATCCGACACCTTAAGAAAATACTGCTGGAGGAGGAGAGACATTAGAAATAAAACCTGTTCTGTTTTGAAATATACTTTTTATATTCCTTAATTTATTTCGGTGGACTTTCATGTTTGAGGGACTGTGAAAAAAGTTTATCACTTAAAAGAAGAACTTCAGAAGTTTCGTAAGGAGCGCTTAAACCACAACATCAGAATATTAAAAAAAATTCTCCGTTAACCAAACCAAACCTCGCAAAATGCAAACAATTTCTTTGATAAAGCTTGTTTTTCTTTGTCTGAAAATGTTGTTAGTTTTTCACAACACAGTTCAGTGTTATAGTTCTTTTGATCTTAGTTTTCCTGTTTTTTAGTAAATTTAAAGTATGACCACATCAGTTTTTTGCAGTGAAACAGTTTAATTATAGTTTAATACGTTTGCATTATTATAGTTTTAGACTCTTACTGAAACTGGCTTTATTATATGCATTTTGTTAGAATGATTACGTTTCATAAGTTTGTACATCCTTTTTTTTTCTGTGAACCTATCAAAATCTATGTTTTCCCTTATACTGATCTTACCCTCTGTTTTTATTCTCTATACACCTATCGGACAATCTAGGTTTTCTTCGTACACCCAACGTACACTCTGTGTCTCCGAAAGACCAACATATTTGCCCATACACCCATTTTCACTATATGTATCCCCATATATCTATCATATGCTCTATTGTTTTTTCCCATATACCCATACTTCACCCTATGTATCCCCATGAATTTATCATATGCTCTATTGTTTTTCCCATATTCCCATTTTTCACTATATGTATCCCCATATATCTATCATATGCTCTATTGTTTTTTCCCATATTCCCATACTTCACTCTATGTATCCCCATATATCTATCATATGCTCTATTGTTTTTCCCTCTAATGATACACTCGTTTTCTCCATATAAACATTCGGTTTTTCCTTACATCCATCAGACACCGTTTTCCTTGTACATCCATTATACACTCCATTTTTCCATACACCCACCATACACCCTGTTTTCCCTTACACCCATCATGCACTCTATTTTTCCCATACATCCATCACACACTCTGGTTTCCCCATACACCCATCATACACTCGGCTTTCCCTTACATACATCACACGCTCTGGTTCCCCATACACCCATCATACACTCGGCTTTCCCTTACATACATCACACACTCTGGTTTCCCCATACACCCATCATACACCCGGCTTTCCCTTACATACATCACACACTCTGGCTTCCCCATAAACCCATCATACACTCGGCTTTCCCTTACATACATCACACACTCTGGCTTCCCCATACACCCATCACGACAGAATCATCAACTGTTGTCAGTTGTGGTCTTGACAGTAAGGTTTCAATAAGCCTCTACGTAGAGTTGAAAGGAAAATCATAACTATCTGAAGAGATAGTATTTATACATGTTGTCTCTATTTTTGGATTATACAAACTTTGTCGTATGTTTAGTATAGGACACCATGTTTTATTTGTGTATATATAACATGTTAATACCCGTGTTTTCGTTCTTTACAGTGAAAAATTCCTTATATAGCTTTGAGCCGGTATTACATAACCATTTATATGTCTGTATACATTTAAATGCATTAGTTCATGATTTTCGCATTCTTACAGATTTTTACCGCTAGGGTTACTTAAATAGCCGATACGTGATTGTCATCAGCTGTTGTTAACGTGTGTGAAGTTTTTTTATTGAGAAATAATTACTCAAAAATGCCACATCGAAGAAAACCAAAACCCAGCTTGAAGATCAATCCCACGTGCACGTGTTTACATAAAATCACTGTCATCGTGCCATTCTCTGGATATTATTTATAGTTAAAAACGTATAGAATTAAAAGGGTTTTAATTCAGACTAATGAAAACCAAAAAAATTAAAAACCCTAGTTCTTCGACAGGTGAGCATATTACGTACCATGAAGAAGAATTTGAGATAACTTACATATTATACAATAGTGTAAAAAGTTCCCCAGTGTCATCATAAGGCTAGATATTGTTTAATCTAATTACATACCATGAAGAAGAATTGGAGATAACTTACATATTATACAATAGTGTAAAAAGTTCCCCAGTGTCATCATAAGGCTAGATATTGTTTAATCTAATTACATACCATGAAGAAGAATTTAGAATAACTTACATATTATACAATAGTGTAAAAAGTTCCCCAGTATCATCATAAGGCTAGATATTGTTTAATCTAATTACATACCATGAAGAAGAATTTGAGATAACTTACATATTATACAATAGTGTAAAAAGTTCCCCAGTATCATCATAAGGCTAGATATTGTTTAATCTAATAACGTATCATAAAAGAGTAATTTAAAATAACATAGATATCATACAACATTATATTCAACCAATGGTACTATTCACACATAAGATAAGCAGTATTCACATATCTTGTCATAATATAACAATATATTAAACAGTTAAAACCCAACTGCATTCGAGAGTATAATCTTGTGTGACATTGCTGATAAAATAACTTTATTCTCTCCACTCAAAAACTTTATGAAGTTCGCTGTTTCTCCGATATATTTTTCTTACACAACTTAGAATAGGATAAAAAACTGGTGTATTTCAAAAGAACAACCTCTTATGATTTGATATAAATACAAACTTCGAAAATACTTTTTAACTCCAGCTGCTCCACTGTACGCTCCTGTTTTAAATGAATGACAAATGGTGTTTCAGGCTGATGGTATAAACTTCGAAGAAATGGGTAAAAAACAGCACCAAGAGATTTCATTTTCTGACACTCTCTGACTCTCGACCTCAGTGTAATACGTTGTTTGCCAGCGTTCTCTCTCTCTTTCAGAATATTTCGTTAAAACAGTTTACTGGCATACTATTTACCTGAGAGCAATATGTTTAAGTCTCTGCTAGCATGGCATACTCTCTACATCTATGTAATAAGCCCAAACAATTTGCTATTCCTGCAGTTTTTCATCTGCAGTTAATAAGTGTTAAATCTATATTTTACGTAAATTTTGTGTTTTTTTTCAAAAGCACCCTAAAGTTCAGCTTGATGATATAAAATACGAAGAAATGGGTAAAAACAACAACAACACCAACAAAAAGAAAACTCGCTCTACATGACTTCATCGCACTAACACCTTATTTTCAATAAAGTTTTTTAGACCAGACAACAACGGAGCCTCCGTATATAAGCCAACAGCTCTGATCATTGGTGTTACTGGTCAGACAACAACAGAGCCTCCGCATATAATTCAACAGCTTTGATTGTCCGATCAGTAACACCAATGATCAAAGCTGTTGAATTATATACGGAGGCTCTGTTGTTGTCTGATCAGTAACACCTATAACAACAGAGCCTCCGTATATAATTCAACAGCTTTGATTATAGGTGTTACTGATCGGACAACAACAGAGCCTCCGTATATAATTCAACAGCTTTGATTATAGGTGTTACTGATCAGACAACAACAGAGCCTCCGTATATAATCATCAGCTCTGATCATTGGTGTTGCTTATTAAACAACAACGGAGCCTCCGTATATAAGCCAACATCTCTGATCATTGGTGTTGCTTATCAGACAACAACAGAGCCTCCGTATATAAGTCAACAGCTCTGATCATTAGTTGCTTATCAGATAACAACAAAGCCTCGGTGTGTAGGTCAACAGCTTTGATTATTGGTGTTACTAATCAGACAACAACAAAGCTTCCGTATATAAGTCAACAGCTCTAATCATTGGTTGCTTATCAGACAACAACAAAGCCTCACTGTGTAGGTCAAAAGCTTTGATCATTGGTGTTACTGATCAGACGACAATTGTTGTTCCGTATATAAGTCAACAGCTCTGGTCATTGGTTGCTTATCAGACAACAACAAATCCTCAGTGTGTAGGTCAACAGCTTTGATCATTGGTGTTACTTATCAGACAACAACAGAGCCTCCGTATATAAGTCAACAGCTCTGATCACTAGTGTTGATGATCTTATGACGCTGTAGCTACATCTGTTTGTTCTCCGTGTTATAGTTTAGAATGATAAAAATATAAACTGATAGCTCATATAAACAAGTATCCACTCAAGTTAAAGCCTTTTAACGGTAACAAAACTTTCTATTTCAGACATTTTAGAATGATATATTATTTAGCAGTTTTATAATAAACCTACAAACGTTTTTGTTTTCAGTCTACTCTGTCGTTATCTTTTAAACTATATTTGTATATTTTTTGTAAATGACTAAATTTTAAACCAAAATAGGCCCATCAATCAGCTTTATAGAAACATCGTAGTAAGTTTTATACTATCATAGCTAATTATTTTTAGGAATTATATTTTTGAGAGAGGCTAAATGCAAAGGGAAGTAGTCAGCCAACAGCACTCACCGTCACGAGGATTTTGTTGTCACCTTTATAAAGTGCCCACGGCTGAAAATGTTGAGAAAGATCAGCGGGATCACATCTCGGACCTTACGATCCGCAGCTCTTCACAATAACTATTAGGCCACGTGCGGCACGGGTTAGTACGTGTTTCTCGGTAAATTTCTATTCGGGTACTATAATTACAGTAACATTTTTCAATCTAGAATTCTTAATATATTTATGCTGACAAAAACTAATAAGTATCGGTATTAATCTCCTAATCACTGATATTTCATTTTGTTTAATTTTTGTGTTTTTCCAAAATCTGCTGATATCTTACGAACATTGCTAATATTGTCAAAACAAATGAGATGTTTCTTCTACAGGTTTGTCTTTCTAGTTGCATTTCGTTGGAGATGTATAAAGATGGATATATTTGTTTGTAGAGGATTCTTCTTGTTCCTCTGTTGAGGATATGATACCCGTTTTCACCGTTTGTAGAGGATTCTTTTTGTACCTCTGTTGAGGATATGATACCCGTTTTCACCGTTTGTAGAGGATTCTTCTTGTTCCTCTATTGAGGATATGATACCCGTTTTCACCGTTTGTAGATGATTCTTCTTGTTCCTCTATTGAGGATATGATACCCGTTTTCACCGTTTGTAGATGATTCTTCTTGTTCCTCTATTGAGGATATGATACCCGTTTTCACTGTTTGTAGAGGATTCTTCTTGTTCCTCTATTGAGGATATGATACCCGTTTTCACCGTTTCGGTCCTTTTATATCAGCAAAACTATACTTTAAACGTCATCACGTCTTTAACAGATGCAACTACATTAAACTACATTCATGACAACAGACTAACAAATCAGGACTATACGATAAAAAATAGATATGTGTGGTATTTCATTGGTTCAGTATATCAGTTCGCTGCCTGGTAACTTCATATAACAATAAACGAAAAGGACCAAGACAAATGGGATATAGAAATAAAAAATAGATATGTATGGTATTTCATTGGTTCAGTATATCAGTTCGCTGCCTGGTAACTTCATATAACAATAAACGAAAAGGACCAAGACAAATGGGATATAGAAGTAAAAAATAGATATGTTGGTATTTCATTGGTTCAGTATATCAGTTCGCTGCCTGGTAACTTCATATAACAATAAACGAAAAGGACCAAGACAAATGGGATATAGAAATAAAAAATAGATATGTATGGTATTTCATTGGTTCAGTATATCAGTTCGCTGCCTGGTAACTTCATATAACAATAAACGAAAAGGACCAAGACAAATGGGATATAGAAATAAATAATTGATTGTATGAATTAGAAACTGTTCATTAATGACAAACAATATAATAAAACAGGCCCGTTCCGGGTTTTCTTATGGACCGTGTAATGTAAAAGATATCATTTTAGCTAGAACATAAAACGGAAAACAATCAGAAACGTATTCTTTATTAATGGCAAACAATATAATAAAACAGGTGCGTTCCGGGTTTTCGTATGGACCGTGTAATGTAAAAGATATCATCTTAGCTAGAACATAAAACGTAAAACAATCAGAAACGTATTCTTTATTAATAGCAAACAATATGATGAAATAGGTGCGTTCCGGGTTTTCTTATGGACCGTGTAATGTAAAAGATATCATCTTAGCTAGAACATAAAACGGAAAACAATCAGAAACGTATTCTTTATTAATAGCAAACAATATGATGGAACAGGTGCGTTCCGGTGTTTTTTTATGGACCTATATTTTTTCTTCGGTTTTAATGTTTTTCCGTATATGTGTAGCAACGGTTGTACAATGGAAAAAAAATCACACGATCAAACCGAAACTTTCTCCCTGACTGCAATTTAATAGAAATTTACTGAAAAAAGTCACAGAAAAGATAAAAGTGAACACAACACACAACATTCTATGTGAATAAACCTCCTAAGATGTACTTATAGGCATGTTCAATAAACAATAGATATTTTACTCAACCAAACAGAACCCCCTCGTTTTGTTTAACTTTTCAAGAACTAAGCACAAAAGTGAAGAAAAAAAACATACGATTGAATCATAAATATATGATAAATTAAAAAAAGACTTGAGTCCACACAATTCACTGGTCAAAAAAAAAAACGTTTCGTGGGAGAATATGACATTGTATCGACGTATTATACATTGTGTTTGTTTGACGTTACACACAAACTGACCATACAAGTAATGGGAATATCTGACACTACATAATTATTAACCAACCAAACAACGTAGCTGTGTTTAGTTAAAAGTGTATTGTTGTAATTACACATAATAGATGAAGTTTAATAAAAATTTGCTGGTTAACCTTACTTTAAGGTTATTAATTAATCTGACACTACATAATTATTAATCAATCAAACAACATAGATATTTGTTTAATTAAAAGTGTATTGTTGTTGTAATAGCACATCATGGATGAACCTGAAAATTTGCTGGTTAACCTTACTTTAAGGTTATTAATTAATCTGACACTACATAATTATTAATCAATCAAACAACACTAGATATTTGTTTAATTAAAAGTGTATTGTTGTTTTAATAGCACATCATGAATGAACCTGATGTAGTGTCAGATTAATTAATAACCTTAAAGTAAGGTTAACCAGCAAATTTTATTTATTAATCCAATGACTGATAATAAATCGAGTTTATAATAAAACAATATCGTAACTATTTTTAAACTATTGATTTAAAAGTAGTTTCTGTTGTGTAGTAGTGTTTCGAAGCATTCAGTAGATTATATTCCATCGGTCAATAAGACTAAAAAATCAATTTGAAATGTACAGGTGTTACATAACGAATTTTTATTTATATGTATATATAATGTCTTAAAATGGTTCGTGATCAAGAAGGGCAACGAGAAAGTTGTTTGGTTTTGTTTAACAAATGTTCATGTTCATTATCTTCCATCAGGTTGGCTAAGTTTCGTTTAATTTTGATAGGTTCTTATACATTTTTCAATTAATACCACAAAAGGCTCAATATTCTCTTTGGAGTTATGACGAGTTGACAAATTAGAATTAATTCAATACCTCTACCTTAATTTAAAAAAAAATTAAATCAATTCGAGAGACATGTAAATCGGATTAATATTCCTGATCACCTGGCATAGTCCTATAGCTGAAAAGTCGCTAAAAATATTTTTAGATTTTCTTATGTAAGGGCATCGGACTTGTGATAATTTGTTTGTAAAATCACGGATAATACTTAACGGTTCTTCATACATAGCTTGCAGATACAAATGTGTACATTTTATTAATATCTCTTATTACTACCTTATTAAAGAACGAATAAAATCCCGCGTGTAAATTGACGGATTTGAAAGTGCTAATGTCTGTGTTAAGTTCGCATAAGCTATAAAAATTTTAGGGTTAAAATATTTGTAACGTCAAATATTCTATCGCCTTTAGGGGTGATATCAGCAACATAACATAGTGCTTATGATATCGTTTATCGACAAGTATAAACGCGCTTAGTTCTAAGCCAATAAACAATAGTTTTAGTTTTATCTAATAGTATTGATATAAATGTTGATTCAGTTATTAGAATTTGCAATAAAAACTTGACATTCGTTAAGTTAATGGTTTTAGTTTCACCGTGAATTAGATACTTCTCTGTGTGTGTTTGAACATAGTTAAATAAATTTTCCTTGAATGTCGATTTATAATTGAATAATTAAAATATAATTACTTAAATTACAGTCAACAGCCCAAATGTTTTATTGTAATATATACATATATTTATTTTAACCAGTTCGTAACTATTTTATTGTCTTTATGAATGTGGTTGTAACTATATATAAACTGATTGTATGAGAGTTACAAAATAAAAATGAAAATCACCCAATGCTTTCACCTTCACTCTACCGTATATATACTTTTCTACTGATGTACATGTTTTACTACACAATATAACAGATGTGCTTCATAATAAATTTTGTGGTAACGGAGGCCTACAGAAGCATGATTTGGTGGCCTTAAGTACAACGAAACATTAATCAACACACACACAACTATATACGGTGTACACACTAAGTTATATGTTAAACACTACAGAGTTTCATGATGATCTAATAGAGTTCTTGAAAAATGTCTTCTAAATAAGTAAAAATCTACATCTTTCTTGTGGGCTAAGTCTAACCTATGAGAAGCCCATGAAAGTTCAGAATTCCCTCCTTTAAACGAAAGAAGCAAGACCGCAGTATAGTTATGAATTTCACCTAAACACCGACATAGTTGCTGTGTGTTCTATGGCCTTCCGTCTCAACGTGGTGATACTGGTTTCTCTCCACACGTCTATTTCGCCGTTGCAAGCTCCCGGATCGAGTCCTTGCATCGACATGGTGCAAGCAGCGGACAGCTGAGGTGGAGTAGATGAACTAGAATTAGGCGGTGATGCTGCTGCCATGGCCATTCCAGCCGTCACTGGACCGAGACCGTGGGGGGCTGCTACCCCAGACGGTGAGTTGAGCGTATTAAGACCGTAATGAGTCTGGTATCCTGTAGTGGTGACCGATCCAGCCAAAGGACCATGATTTAACGGAACTCCTGACTGGTTGATTCCGGTCATGGAAGGGGTGGATAAAGACTGGCCGAGGCCAGATTGCCTAGAAAGGCTTGGTGGACCTAGCGTCAGCGGTGGAGAGCCCATCTGAGTCATACCTGCGGCCATGGACCAGCGCGTGTCCGGGCCGGGTCCGAAGGAGCAAAGCCCGTCGCTCATAAAACCTAGAGGAGGCAAACTGTGGGATGGTAGGAGGACCCCAGGGTTTCTGAAGACGTTAGTGGTCTTCTTCCTCTTCTTCCACTTAGCTCTTCTGTTCTGGAACCAGACCTGTAGATAAAACAAGATAAACCATCTTATATGTAAATAAGCTAGCCATTGGGGTTATAAACAGATCAGTATTGTTGTAGGAACGATAAGCTACATTTTCTTACATTGGGCCACTAAGAATTGGCTAAATCAAGTAATATATTTGTGAAACTAGATGTTATAGCAGAATAGCCAGTTGGGGAAACATGCTACAATGTTTTAAACGTTGTCTGAAGCAATAAGGTTTAGTAGAATATCATGGTAATGTGTTATAATATTAGCTGAAGCAATACGGTATTGTAGTATGTCGTGGTAACGTCCAATAATGTGATACTAAATGTTAGCTGAAACAGTAATGATGGGTATAATTTCATTACAACTGTGATGTTAGCTGATAAAATAAAGTGTGTAGAATAACATGGAAACATGCAACAATGTGATATCAAATGTTGGCTGAAGAAATAAGGTATTGTAGTATGTCGTGGTAACGTACAATAATGTGATACTAAATGTTAGCTGAAACAGTAATGATGGGTAGAATTTCATTACAACTGTGATGTTAGCTGAAGAAATAAAGTATGTAGAATAACATGGAAACATGCAACAATGTGATATCAAATGTTGGCTGAAGCAACACGGTATTGTAGTATGTCGTGGTAACGTACAATAATGTGATACTAAATGTTAGCTGAAACAGTAATGATGGGTAGAATTTCATTACAACTGTTAGCTGAAGAAATAAAGTATGTAGAACATCAATAAAATGATATCAAATGTTGGCTGATGGAATAAGGTATGGTAAGTTATATAATAACCGAGGTAACATATTGCAAAACAATATCAAAATATAAAAGTTATTATAAGTGTTACAGTAGAAAGTAAGGTATTAGTTAATGTAATACTTAGTATGATGTGAACTGTTACTTGAAGTAACATGCTTTGGTACAATTTCAAATGCGGTGAGGTAAAATGTTATGGTAGTATGTATACAGCTTGAACTCGGGTAGCACGTTGTTGTAGGGAATTAAAATTTAGCTGAGGCAATAAGTTACTGTAGGATATGAATTGTTAGCTACGGTAACTGTTAGGTTGGAATATCAAGTGATAGGCACAGTAACGTGTTACTGTAGAGTATCAAGTGTTAGCTTTGGTAACGTGTTACTGTAGAGTATCAAGTGCTAGCTTTGGTAACGTGTTACTGTAGAGTATCAAGTGTTAGCTTTGGTAACGTGTTACTGTAGACTATCAAGTGCTAGCTTTGGTAACGTGTTACTGTAGAGTATCAAGTGCTAGCTTTGGTAACGTGTTACTGTAGAGTATCAAGTGCTAGCTTTGGTAACGTGTTACTGTAGAGTATCAAGTGCTAGCTTTGGTAACGTGTTACTATAGGATATTAAGTATTACTGTAGGATATCAAGCGTTAGCTTTAATAATGTGTTATTGTAAAATATCAAGAGTTAGTTTTGGTAAAGTGTTACTGGAGAATATCAAGTGTTAGATACGGAAATATGTTACTGTAGGATATAATGTAGTTATGGTAACATGGAATAGAACGATATCGAAATTGAAGTGATATTTTATTTCAGTAGCTGTAAGTATACATATTGCTAAGTGTAGACATTAAGGTAACTTTAATTCATATAAAAAAGGTGCATAAGCATTGTTTTAGTTAGTTTCTTTTAAATTTTTCGCAGAGCTACTCGAGGGCCATCTATACACCCGTCCCTAATTTTCAAGTGTTAGACTAGATGGAAAGGCAGCTAGTCAACAACACCCACCGCCAACTCTTAGACTACTCTTTACAAGCGAATAGTGAGACTGACCGTTACATTATAACACCCACACGGCTGAAACGACGAGTATGCTTAGGGACGGAATTCGAACCCGCGACTCTCAAGTTGCGAGTCAAGTGCCCTAACCACCAGGCCATGCCAAGTCTTACTGTAGACTATCAAGTGCTAGCTTTGGTAACGTGTTACTGTAGAGTATCAAGTGCTAGCTTTGGTAACGTGTTACTGTAGAGTATCAAGTGCTAGCTTTGGTAACGTGAGTAGGATATAATGTGCTAGCTTTGGTAACGTGTTACTATAGGATACTAAGTATTACTGTAGGATATCAAGCGTTAGCTTTAATAATGTGTTATTGTAAAATATCAAGAGTTAGTTTTGGTAAAGTGTTATGTTTAGTTAGTTTCTTTTAAATTTTTCGCAGAGCTACTCGAGGGCCATCTATACACCCGTCCCTAATTTTCAAGTGTTAGACTAGATGGAAAGGCAGCTAGTCAACAACACCCACCGCCAACTCTTAGACTACTCTTTACAAGCGAATAGTGAGACTGACCGTTACATTATAACACCCACACGGCTGAAACGACGAGTATGCTTAGGGACGGAATTCGAACAACACCCACCGCCAACTCTTAGACTACTCTTTACAAGCGAATAGTGAGACTGACCGTTACATTATAACACCCACACGTCCCTAAGCAGAGGGACCTGAAAGTCAAAGAATATTACAGCACAGCAAGTGTGTCACTTTGACTTTCAGGTCTAAAATAACGCTATGTATTCCGCTGTGCTGTAAAATTCAGGTCTAAAATAACGCTATGTATTCCTGACACACTTAAAATCAAAGAATATTACAGCACAGCAAGTGTGTCAGGAATACATAGCGTTATTTTAGACCTGAAAGTCAAAGAATTTTACAGCACAGCAAGTGTGTCAGGAATACATAGCATTATTTTAGACCTGAAAGTCAAAGAATTTTACAGCACGCCAAGTGTGTCAGAAATACATAGCGTTATTTTAGACCTGAAAGTCAAAGAATTTTACAGCACAGCAAGTGTGTCAAGAATACATCGAGTTATTTTAGACTTGAAAGTAATACATAGTCTAGTATAAGAAAATAAAATTCTTAGCTAGATTTGAAGTTATATAAATGAGATACACTATGTATAATGGTATTTCAGAAGATTAAAGAGACCTAGTGAGAGTCAGAACAGAAAATAAATATTTTGTCATATCATCTAAAAACAAAAAACTTAAAAAAAATGTAAAATGTAATTTCAGTGTAATCAGATTACAAACAATAAAAGTATCACGTGTTTAAACGTTTTATGTTCTTTATGTGTGTTTTTTTCTGATACAACTTTTTCTCTCCTAAAGACAAAGTTATAACTGTGGAAAGATTGTTATTTTTTATCAACCTATTCTCTTGGTTTTGTAAAAGTATATATAGATGGCGAAAGAAAACAAACATCAAGAGGTTTTACTTCGGAAAAGTAATAGTCATTATGGCTAGGGATTTATTCGGTAAACTATTCTCTTAGTCCACTATTTACTCAGCATTTGTCCAATTGACGTTTCATTATTTCCGGGGGAAGTTTCTGTGAAGTTGATGGATAGGCCGATATGGTCATTAGCTATCTAGAACGCTAGATCAACGAGACACCTGCAAATCCGAAGAAATAGCTAGAGAGACAGAGTTCTGGACAAGTAGAGACCTGAATATATAGATATCTTATATTTTTATCTGGAAGTCAGGACTTAAAAACATTTTTTACCAAGTGATACTGTGTATTTAATAAGAACTGGAAACTATTGTAATATTAATTAAATCACGTAAATTATAAACTAAAAAAAAAAAAAACTGAACACTCAAACCCCACAAACTTTAGTCACCCAATCAGTAAATAACAAAGGAACGAAATAACGAAACAAGATATATTAAGAAAACACGTAATAAATGATAGTAGATAAACACACAATATCGTGCAAAATAACCTAACGTAAAAGTTAAATATACAATAAAGGAACAATACCAAATTTATATGGATAAAAGTTTGACACTTTCACGTGTACTCTTCGTTCAATTTAGAAAGTTCCCTGTTCATCTGTTTTTCTTGCAATACTCAATACGGATTATGAGGAGAAGACAACTCGCTGGCGAAACCGTTTTGAAATGAAATTGTTTCCACTCTACGGGCTGGTACAATCAAGGAATAGTGCTGATCGAGGAAAGGTACAAAATACACAGGTGTTTTATGTAGACAGTGACTGCTTTGTACTATGTTAGTTTTAAAGGATTCATTTCTGGAAAGAAATGAATCGTTCAAAATAGTTTCAGGTAAAGAAGACGTTGGTCTGTGTAGAGTGATTATAAACTATCGTTAACAGCAATAGATACCCAACTGATGAAACAATGCATGCTAATCTTTATGAGTAAGAATGTAAGAAAACTATAGTTGATTATCTATACTTGTTACTAGGTTGATTCTTAGTTTCGCTTTAAACACACAACTTGGTGTAAGCGAAAATTAATACTAATCTATATGAATATAATATAGATCTGTTGATCTCCATGTAACTACTTCGCAAGGTGTGGATGGATCTTCACCAAATTTGGCATGAGGGTTTTTTGATGCCCTGTGGAGATACATACAAGTTTTTTTTGAGTTTTTGACAATTATATATAAGGGAAGCAACTTTTCTTGTCTTAAGATAACCTTTCATTCATCATGAATTTATGTAACTTCTGTCCAGAGGACGGGTACTCCAGCTAATTATTCATATTATAAGACCGAAAAAAAAACTCAAGAATATAACAAACAATACTGTTTGATCAAAGTCGTAACAAGTACCAAAACGTCCACATCTGGTGGAGATACAACAAACAATACTGTTTGATCAAAGTCGTAACAAGAACCGAAACGTCTATATCTGGTGGAGATACAACAAACAATACTGTTTGATCAAAGTCGTAACAAGAACCGAAACGTCTACATCTGATGGAGATACAACAAACAATACTGTTTGATCAAAGTCGTAACAAGAACCGAAACGTCTATATGTAGTGAAAATATCACAAACAAGACTGTTTGATCAAAGTCATAATAAATACCGAAACGTCTACATTTCGAGCATCAAACAACTTGACTCCTTCTTTCTAATGCCTCGAAATTGCATTTTGAGTTGTATTGAAATATTAAACACTTCAACGCGGGTTTAAGAGTAATAGTTCTGGCTACTCTCCATCTAGCGAGTTTCCAATAGTGATTTACCACTTCTATGCATTAATAACTAGCCATTAGATAGTCCATTAATGTAGCCAAGTCCTATGAGAAAACCGAAGTGTGTTGAGAGTACTGCTTTAGCGAGGCGACTGACGAGCCAAAACATGGTGGTTTCAGTCGGTAGCCTCGATCCCACAGGACATAAGAAAACCTGCATTAAGCTGACTCGTTATCCATATACGGAGACAGTCTGCCTGACTTTGATTCCTGCTGTAGTCTTTTCCCCTGGGTCCCGTTAGATGGGGACCAATCTCAGCTTGCCATTGTTGCTATTCTCACTTGCCGATTCATAGGCCCCACCAACTACAACGGATACCCATTTGATATTAATGTAGTTTTGCTGTCCCATTAAAAAGTAATCCTAGTCGAAGAAATAAGAGTGAAAGCTGACGATCACGGAGGATACAAGGTGAAAGTCATGTAGACTGTTAGTGGGGAAAAAAAGTAGTAAGTTGTGTTTAGTGCGTTAGCAGGGATGTGGGTTGGAGCGTTAGAAGGATGAAGCAGACGCTCGTGGCACGCGCTGTCAAGCAGAAAATGGGGAATGGACGTGGATCATTAAAATCATCACTCGGGCGGAGATGCATTGGTTGCAATAAATTTTGTATCTACTAAGCGTCTTAAGCTGTTAAGAAGTAACACTCTTCCTTCGCAAAAATAACTATTAGTATATTATGACATTTACCCAAATCGATCAACTGTCGTCTATCGGTAATAGTAGTCACAACTGGAGTACGTAAGTTCGTTAAAACGATTATTTAATAAATCTTGGTGTGATGGACAAATACTGACTATAACTTAAATTAACAGTCAATTTCAAATAAGTAACCAAAAATAATTAATTTGTTCGACTTGTTGCTATGGGCCGGCAATGTCTATAATAGCAGTCAAAATGATAACTAATTATCTCGGTTAAAATTATTAACTGTTCGCCTTGTTGCTATGGGCCGGCAATGTCTATAATAGCAGTCAAAATGATAACTAATTCTCTCGGTTAAAATTATTAACTGTTCGACTTGTTGCGATGGGCCGGAAATGTCTATAATAGTAGTCAAAATGATAACTAATTCTCTCGGTTAAAATTATTAACTGTTCGCCTGTTTCGACGGGCCGACACCATGTATAATAACAATATGCTCAATTTACGTTTTTTGCCCACAGTGGTTCAGCAGAATGTCTCTAGGCTTGCGACGCTAAACATCGGGTTTCGATACGCATGACGGGCAGAGCCTGTATAGCTTAACAATAACAACAACCACCCAACTAAAGTATTTAATTTCAGTATTTGTCGTGGCGGACCGACAGTAGTTATAATGTTAATTAATATTAACCTCTAATCAAGCCAAGTTACCTATATAGATTAGAACCCCAAACTATCCCAGTAACGAATATTGTTAATTTGATATACTGTTATTATTTTCTTACCTTTAATGATCATAATACGTGATTTTATCAGTTGTGTATGTATACTCGCTGTTAGCGATATTTTCGGCCGTAATCCCAATAATATCTCACGATTTGCGGTCAGCTTAAAAGATTTATTAGGTTAATCCTAAAATCATATACTATGCTAACAATGCAAAATAATACATATAACACAAATGAAAACTGATAGAAATAAATATATCATAATATTAAGCAGTCTAACCCACACTGTTAATGAAAGTAACCTTGAAGAACAGTCCGATACCAACATTAAGTAACTTGTTCTGAGAAATGGTTAGCTTATTGTCTTACTGGTAAGAGGACTGATTCGAATAAGATATATGTTATAAAGCGACTTCAACTGAAGATCTTACTTATGTTCTTCCAGATGAATAATATTTGTAATGGTAAGACATTTGTCTTTGTTAAAATCATTAAAATGGGACATCATGGTTGAATAGAAACCTTTAGTGGATGAAGAAAAAAATAACTCGTATTTATTAACAACGATCACCTCTGAAGAATGAGGCTATTGAAAGTTTTATAACGTAGCTCTGAGCATCATGTACGACCTGTACTATCCACTCAAAATTCGGAACTTCATTGAGAATTTGCCAATAACAAAAACTGTCAGACTAGTTTTTGTTTAACACCATTATTATTGTAGTTTTACACATGAGACAGTTCTTTTATTTATCTTATAGGGCGTGGTGTGGTCTAGTAATTAGCATGTCGGTTTTTGGATCTAAGAGTCCATGGTTTACGTACCATTATCGCAAAAGAAAAATGTTCCATGCTTTGGGCTGTTGGTTCATCATAAGAGAGATGGTGAAATCACACTGTTCGATTAGAGTAGCCTAGAGATGGCAGTGGGTGCTGTTGCCTAGCTGCCTTCCCTCTAGTTTATCACTTCAATAATATACAAAGTTATTTTAAATCTTAAGGCGTGTAAAATCTGCCCATTTGGGAGCAAGAAATTTCTTCTAATAAACCAGCTTGTTGTGGAATACTTATCCTGGATTTACTTGAGTTAATCCTTAATTCCTCTGTGCGAGGTAAATATTGATTAAAAAATTATGACCAAATCATAAATAACTGCACCTTCTAAGGTTTAACATTACGATGCAAGTCAATGTGAATGTTTGATCTATGAATACAACACCTATTACACATAAAAGGGATTTCAAATTATAAACTTTACTTTTAGCAATTATTTATTTTCAAAACACATACTTCAGGAAAAATCATTTTCTTGTAACTAAACACTTTTTTTTTACTTTGAATCTATGTATAATATGATCAACAGTTAAAATAAAAATCGATTCATATAAAAAAACAACCAAAAACTTTCACCTGGTGAGTAGTTTAGTTTATCAGGAAATGACAAAAACTTTACTGTTACAAAATCCAGCATTATCATATATTTGGGGTCGTTAAACTGAATTACATCACACAATATCAGTAACACATGCTTCATTAGAAAAGGAAGCCCTCCCATCAGGACCACTGAACTTTGACCAGCATGTCACAGTGACCATATGCTATACCGACAGACACATCTGGAGAAAGCGAGACACTAGGACTACAAAAACACATATACTACTTTCTATTTTATATGAATGTATGAAGTCCAATAACTAATACATTTCTCATTATTGCCCTGTTTACTCATTGATTTCTGATATTTCACCATCTTGTATACGAACAGGAAAACAGACAGATAAGACAGTTGGATGGAGAGAAAAAATGGAGTAGATAAGAAGAACATTAACGAAACATATCAATCTGTTGGGCCCGGTGGTTAGGACGCTCGACTTCTCGTCCCACCAAACATGCTCGCCTTTTCAGACGGTCAATCCCACTAT
>NW_013666762.1:292956-303710 GCF_000517525.1 Limulus polyphemus
AATTAGGGACGGCTAGCGCAGATAGCCCCCGTGTAGCTTTGCGCGAAATTCAAAACAAACAAATCAATCTGTTATTAAATTTCGGTTTTAAAATAAGATTAAAATGCATCAAACCTAGACATATTATCAGAAAGTTAATAATTCAAAAGATAAAGAAATATATTTGAATATATATTTATAGTAAAAACATTAGAAAGATAGACAGGAGTAGACAACGTTCTCATTAAATCGAAGGTCGTTCGCTACTTTCTTTACAGAAAACACATCTAAACATCTGTATACACATCAAGTTATTGTGTACGAGAAAGACAATAGGTCTGTGGCAACACAGCAGTGTCATCTGGCATGTGGCGCGAGGTCAAACCACCGCCCTCAGATTGTATATGGTTCACTTGGTTCCGCCCAAATGTTTCTGTTTTTAGTGCTTTACAACAGCCATTTGGCGCTCAAGCTGACGGTAAGAAGACCGTGTTTCGGATTTAGGGTGTTACTTACTTAGTTACAGATTCACGGTCCCATATATTCCACATCATTATTCTATGTAAATACCTATGATATTCGTTAGTATTATAGGAGAATCATTTACTTTTAGTTCCTGAGAAAATTACTCATGATTCTACATCGGAAGGATAGGTAGGATTATGTCATCAACATATATAAATCACAATAACATGTGAGAATGGTCCCCATAAGTTGCGGATTAAACCCGCACGTACCCATTTTTAGTTTTAATGTCTTAGAATTTTCACTTCGAAAAAAGTTACGAACAATAAAGAAGGCCAACTTTATAACCACCCTGATTTTTTTATCTTGTTAGTTGGTGTAATAGATAAAAAAATAAGCAGACTCACTTTTTAATTACTCTCATTACAGACAGTACGTTTATGAGAACTTCTGAGTGAGAGAATAATGCATAATAATAATAATAATACGTAAACCACACCGTATTTATTATATCAAGTGCCGACGAAGCCTTCGGCCTAATACCGGGGTGCTTCAGGCTGCCTAAGATACGACAGGCATAACAGTGGTTAAATTATTTCAATGCCACAACTTCATGATACATGGGATATTGATGACACACTATAATTCACTTACTTCTATGGTGCTTGGAAAATATACAAACAATCTACATACGGGTAAGTCCCAATAGACAACTAACACGTAACAAAAACGTACAAGGCTGGAAACATGTTTATGTATTTTTGAATATAAATGTAGAAAAAAAATCTTGACTCAATTCATATGAAATCTAAAAGAAAAAAGTTTTTTTTCTTCTTTAACCTATTTATGACGAAGAAAATCTCCATATTTATCAGTGATAATTTGTATCTATAATTGAATGTTTTCTGCGAAACCAAGCCTAAAACTATGGAAAGTTACGGAAAAAATAAGGATGTTTTAAAGAGAGAAACGTTACTTTTCTGTTGAGCTCCACGTGTTTTCACACTTTTATATGATATATTTTGGTGTGTGGAAGCTAGCTTTAGCCCAGTTGGTTAGCATCCGGTGCTGCACCCTTCAAAGGACACCGCAGGTCACAATAAAACACTCAAAAACAGATACCAGGATGACGATTTTCGAGCTTGTCTGCGCATATTTAATGCCTTTAACACCTATAAGGAAACTTTGTTTTGTTTTCTATTCGATTATAAAAACAAAATCAGCGATTTTAAAAGTTTCAGCGGAATTTTAGAATTAATACTGACAACAACAGCGCAGAAATCCAAACCTAAGAAACGAGAGTAACTACATGTTATTTTTAAACCTATGCTTGGTGTAACAAAACAACAGTAACTACATGTTATTTTTAAACCTATTCCTGGTGTTAGAAAACAACAGTAACTACATGTTATTTTTAAACCTATTCCTGGTGTTAGAAAACAACAGTAACTACATGTTATTTTTAAACCTATGCTTGGTGTAACAAAACAACAGTAAGTACATGTTATTTTTAAACCTATTTTTTAGTGACTGTTGTTTCATAACACCAGGCATCGGTTAAAAATAACGTATAGTGACTGTTGTTTCGTAACACCAGACATGGGTTAAAATTACGTGTACTTACTGTTGTTTCATTACACCAAGAATGGTTAAAAATAACATGTAGTTACTGTTGTTTTGTTACACCAGGAATAGGTTTAAAAATAACATGTAGTTACTGTTGTTTTGTTACACCCACGTTATTTTTAACCCGTGCCTGCTATTATGAAACAACAGTAACCATTTTAGGAACACCATTTTAAAAGGTTAACAATCTGCAGCTTTAAAGCACTTAAATCTATAGATGATCAAGCATTTTGTGGCACTTTTTCACCTTCCTGTGTAGGCAACAATCACAGAAGCGTCACTCACTTTTAGTTTACGGACTTAAAACTCTAAAGTTCTCGGTTTGATTCCTGTTGTTGATAAAGTATAGATTTGCACGAAGAAAATAAAACACAATGTCTTACATGTAGAAAGGACCTCAACACTTAACGGTACGTATATATCTAGGTAAGCAAAATTAAATTAACTTGAATTTCATATGTAATAATTTTCCCGAGATATGTTAATAAATAAATAAAAAAAAGATATTGTTCTAAATAAAAGTAGACTTCTAACTTTGGATAGAGTATCTTAAAATATATTATTTTATATAAATAAAAATGATATTGTTCTACATAAAAGAAGACCTGCGATTTCAGCTAGCCTTAAAAATATTTTTTCTAAATAAATAAAAATGCTTTTTTCTAGATAAAAAATACATGCAACCTCACCTAGCCTTAAAAAGATTTTTTTTCTATATAAAAAATATTTTGTTCTAGATAAAGAAGACCTGCAACCTCACCTAGCCTTAAAAAGTTTTTTCTAAATAAATAATAATGATTTTGTTCTATATAAAGAAGACCTGCAACCTCACCTAGCCTTAAAAATATTTTTTTCTAAATAAGTAATAATGATTTAGTTCTAGATAAAGAAGACCTGCAACCTCACCTAGCCTTAAAAATATTTTTTTCTAAATAAATGATAATGATTTTGTTCTATATAAAGAAGACCTGCAACCTCACCCAGCCTTAAAAATATTTTATTCTAAATAAGTAATAATGATTTAGTTCTAAATAAAGAATACCTGCAACTTCAGCTAGCCTTAAAAATATTTTTTTCTAAATAAATAAAAATGATTTTGTTCTTGGTTAAATAAGACTCGTGACTTTAGATGGATTATCCTAAAGGGTTATCTCTTTAGAATAAAAAAAAACGAACTTGTCCGCTATATTAAGCGAGCTTGATATTTTATTCCAGTGACTAACGTGGCCAAGGCAACAAATTATAGTCAAATTTAATTTCAAATTCATGGATAATTTTGAACCCAACATTGAATCATATGAAAACTTTCAAATCTTAGTGAAAGCAGCGGGAACTCTGTTATTTCGTAAAAAGCAAAGAAAAAAAATGTTTAGCCCAAGAAATAGCGAAACTATGAGTTTTATGGATTGTGCTATATATTTCCAATTTTACTAAATTTTGGACGTACATCTGCCTATCAGGTTATTGAATTGTATAGCTCATACAGGGAACAAACTTTGTGCTCAAAACTTACAAAGAAACGAAGATACATGAGACGTGTGTTGAAAACAACATACCTGTACACGAGATTCCGTTAATCCGATTCTCATTGCCAGCTCTTCCCTCATGAAAATATCCGGGTAATGAGTTTTGGCGAAGCTCCGCTCAAGCTCCTGCAGCTGGGCGGGAGTGAATCGGGTCCGATGCCGCTTTGGCTTTAAGGGTTTGTCCGAATCAGAACAATGAGTTGGGCCGGAGCCGCTGCCGACGCCGCTTCCGTTCCCTGGGACGACCATGGGTCGCTGGTGAATACCGGTGGATTCCAGTACCTGCAGTGTGGCTCCGCCAGGCGTGTAGTGATGGTCCGCTCCTCCGTTAGGTTTAAGGCTTTCTCCTGTTCCATCGTTCTTCGCTACTGGAGGAGAAAGAGAAGATAAACATGGTTTTATAGTTAATACTTAATTTCAGTTTCATTAGTTTTAATTTTCTCTTCCTTCTCTTAAGTGAACCGTCATTGCTACCACGACAAGACAATGGGCGGGAATGCGCAAAGCTCAAACTAAATAAATTAACAAAACTCTGTAATTTTATTTGTTCTATTCCTGATTAAAGATAATTCTTATTACCGAATGGTGAAAGTTTAAGGGCAGTCAAATTAGCAAGCATTTTATGGTGGTACCAAGTACAGAAAAAAGTCATGGTAGGAGTAAACCGCAGAGGTGCGCGCGAGCACGCAGTGAGTTGACGCGACAAATTACATTTAGGAGAGTGCATAGAATAGGCCGAGAGTAAACTAGTTAATCCCCGCTCAACAAATTAAATCAGGGGCAAACCTATCAAACGAGAACAGCCTAATGAAAGAGTCAAATAACTCAATTAATTCTCCTTTCTGCTGGTAACTGCTAGAGACGCCAGCGCAAGGCTTACCTAAGGGAGACGAAGAACTGTGCAGGTGGTTCAACATCCTGACGCTGCAACTTAGTTATGGTGAAATCTAACCAAGACAAAGCCTATTTCTTTTCTGTACCGAGTTCGCTTAACAATTGCAGCAAGCCAAGATTTTCCTGATCATTTAGGACTCCAATTTTGTTCGTCACCTTTTTGTTCTGGGAACGTTTCACGTGCCTGCTTTAGTCAGCCAATCAGCTAATCCTCTGCAAGATTTTAGTTGCTTCCAGCTCGTGGTGGGTGGGTCAGCCATGTGAGAGACGCGATACGCACGTCCTTCCTTGCCAAGACATTGCGGCCATGGAAGGCTATGACAATAAGGAGCCGCTACCATTCGGCACTGCCTGAAAGTTGCACTGAAGGGAACGCATACATACGGGTCAGGTAAATAACAAAAACTTTTCTTCTGGCTTTATGGTTGACAATTGTTATAAAACTACTTAAAAACACTTTTACAATAAAACAAACAACTGGCTGTTTTATTTTTATCTAATCTGGCCAATACAACAGTAAACAATGAATAATAATTAAAGCTTTAATGTAAAAAAAAAGAAAAAAAGAAAAACTATAGCTTATGAAGTATATTTTTTGGTCCGTATTTCTAAGGACAAAACTTTAGACCATTGTAATTTCTTACCAGAAACAACCATGGTTATTTCATTTAATTTTGTATTTATAATGTGATCGGTGTGACAGTCAGTATACAACATATATCACTACGTGGAAGCAGAATTACTTCCGCAGATAAAACATCGTATAAGTTGGTGTCACAGTGAAAAATAATTTCGTGTTTTAAAAAATAAGAAAGAGGCTGATATTTCTCCTACAACTGAGTTATTTTGCCTGTAAGGATGGAATAAATTATGGCTAGGGTAACTCAATTACAATATGTTATTCTAATACTTTTAAATGTTTATTATTAGAACAGGTAATTTGAAAATCGTAAGTTACATAACTTTTATGTATATGTATATATATGTGTATGTGTGTGTGTGCGTGTGTGTTTATATATATATAATATATAATTGAAAAAACATTAGTGAATCACAAGAGATCAAAATAAATCTGGAAAGAAACAATATTTAAAAACTTACTTATACATTTTATATATTTTTTATTTTGTTTTATTATAAATATGTGTAAGTTATATAAAAGTCTGACGTTACAACATTACGATACATTTTCATTATACAAGATTTGATGATACCACATAACGATACAATATGATTATGTAAGGTCTGATGCTAAAACATTACAATACAATTATATGATACTAGATCTGATATTACAACATTACAATACAAGAATATTATACTAGATCTGATATTACAACATCACAATACAATAATATTATACTAGATCTGATATTACAACATTACAATACAATTATATTATACTAGATCTGATATTACAACATTACAATACAATAATATTATACTAGATCTGATATTACAACATCACAATACAATAATATTATACTAGATCTGATATTACAACATTACAATACAATAATATTATACTAGATCTGATATTACAACATTACTCTACAACTTGATTATGCAAGATTACAATTGCATTAGGCCTGGCATAATTTGGTTAGGGCGCTCGACACGCAATCTGAGGGTCACGGGTTCGAACATGCTCGCCCGTTCAGCCGTGGGGGCGTTATAATGATTACAACCAATCCAATTATTCGTTGGTAAATGAGTAGCTCAGTAGTTGGCGGTGGGTGGTGTTGACTAGCTGCCTTCCCTCTAGTCTATCACTGCTAAATTAAGGACGTCTAGCGCAGATAGCCCTTCTGTAGCTTTGCGCGAAATTCCAAACAGACCAAACCAAAACTATTTCATTATACAAGATCTGATGTTACAATATTAAAATTTCATAATACAATATTTGGTATTACAACATTACAATTTCATTATGCAAGGTCTGATGTTACAACATTACAACACAATTTGATTATACAAGATCTGACGTAACATATGAATTAATCAAGTTTACTGTCTGTGTTTCTAAAACGGTTGTAGTTCAAACATATATTAACGGTCGCAGAAAGCCAGGATTAAAAGAGTTATGTTTTTGGTTTACTGTGAAATTAAACAGCAAATGATATAAATGTTTCCAGCAACTTTGTGAAATGGATACTTACAGTAATTTTCCCGTGAGATTTCGGTATCCTCCTACTGATCCCTAGAGAATGGTCAATTTGACCGCTGGTAACAATAACGTGAGAAAAAATGAGCGCAATTGATAAAGAAGTAGTTTATTTGGTTTTGTGGAGGAATACTTCTTTTTGTAAATTATTTTTAACATAAAATTAGTTTTCTGAGAGATAGTTATACGAATTTAGGGTAGGTTTACATACGAGTATGTCATTCTTGCAACAATGATAATTGCAAGACACAGAAAGCTTTGCCTACGAGGATGTCATTCTTGCAACAATAATACCTGAATTATAAGACACAAGCGACTTTGCCTGCGGAGATGTCATTCTTGCAACAATAATACATTAATTATAAGACACAAGCGACTTTGCCTGCGGAGATGTCATTCTTGCAACAATGATACATTAATTATAAGACACAAGCGACTTTGCCTGCGGAGATGTCATTCTTGCAACAATAATACATTAATTATAAGACACAAGCGACTTTGCCTACGGAAATGCCATTCTTGCAACAATGATGTGCAAGACACGAACGACATTTTCGTTTCCTTTAACATTGTATTTTATTCATTCATATACGATAAACACGCATGGTTATTCTCTAATGTCATTCATTATATAGAAAAGACGAAAATAGAATGCTATTCGTTAGTTAACTGACACAGAATATAAATTGTAATTTACTGGTGAAGAATGCTTTCATAGATAGACTCGTTCGAATCATAATGATAGTTTATAAAGTTTCTGTGCGATGTCTATAGATTAGGACATACCGACAATTTGTTTGGTTTTAAAAAGATAAAAATGGCTCCCTATATGAGTCAATTTCATATTTTACCGTGTTCTTTGACGTGCGTAGACTAATACAATGCTTCTTCAGTACGCCAAACTAAAAAAATTGTATCGAAGCAGTATTAACTTCCACACAAAACACGAATCACACACCTGGAAAGATTGCTTTGGACATACTGATGCAAGAATTTTGATTTATTTTATTTTTACTGCACCAGTAACACGAAACGTTTTCATATAAATTCTGGTGAAAAAACCTTAGAATATTTGAAAAATGACAATGTTGTTAAGTAATTATGAAGTGTGCGGGGTTAAAATTAATTCAAGGGACCATACAACCCCGGTAATGAATGCCTAGCTTTAGCAGTATATACAAAAATAGGATGTTTAAAAATATTGCGTTCTTTCGAAATTTTAGGTTTAACGAGTAATGGAGTTTTTTAAATTTCTTTGGCGAATCAAAGAGAATACTAAAATGATTTGATGAGAAATTATAATTAATGGACAACTTTTGTGTGATTCACAATAAGCCCTATGTGAGTACGCTTTCGTTGTTTGTAATTAAGCACAAAGCTACACAAAAGACTATCTATGCTCTGCCCACCACGGGGAATCGAAACTCGATTTCGAGCGGTATAAGTCCGCAGGCTTACCGCTGTGCCACTGGGGTGGGCTTTTGTTCTTTAATTTAAGTATGCGTAGGCTTTGTTTCGAAAATTATTAGATATAGTAATTATTTATGTTAATTAATTAATATATGCCTACTTACTATGTACATGTTATTCTATACAAACTTTTTGATATAAACATTCTCCAAGTAATCCATACGAATGTTCCAGTTTGAGTGAAAAATTATTATTAAAAACTAATAACGCTACAATATACTGCAATACCCTCTGTGAAAATGTTAATATAAAATACGCCTAATTTAATACAACATATAGTATATAAATATACATAGATTTATATAGATTCACAAAACCAGTGTTTTACATACAGGTAAACCACTCTATGAAAACGTTTTTTTATTTCCTTTTCACTTGTAAACATTGTAAATGAGTAGATATTCTAGTTCCTTAAAGTTTGCCTTTTTAAAAACTATTGCTGTATCTACAACCTGAAATAATATCAATGATATTAATTTTTAATTTAGCCGATAATATCTTTAACCACGAAGAAAAACAAAATGTGAGCGGAGTTTTAAACTATGTGTGTGAGGGGATGGGCAGTTTCTGTAGCCAGGATACGCATGAGGGTATTCTATCCTTGAAAATTAAGGGGGACATATCCCCCCAAAATCATGCGTATATGTCTACATACAACTTCTTAGTAATTTTTAATATACTATCATCTTTGCCGTTTTTCGAGATAAATCCTAGGTGGCACGTGCCATGATCGTGGCAAACAGCGGGATGCTTTTCCTTAATAACCTAGACGCTTGGCTCGTTGTATTTAGGACCCGTAATTTATTTTGTTTGTTGTAAACAGCACGTGGTCGCCTGCTCAGGCCGGTTGCTCGTGTAATTATTGGTACGTGAACAGTTTCTAGTTCTCTTTTGACGTCACCGATTACCATTGTTACGATCATCAGTTGTAGAAGCTTATTCCCTAAAAAACAAAAATTTATATTTCTCCGCAATACATAGTTCATGGACCGTCGTCCCAATAACCTTGGTTTGTTAGGTTTTGTAATATTACTTTATCGCATGCAGCAAGCCAATCGGAAGTTAAGCCTAAGCGGATAGTAAACCGCGTTACTTGGATGAGTCTTCAGTAACGCCTACTACATTACTGGGTCATAAATACCTACTGCTTACTCTTTTGTCTGCCAAGGGAGCTTGGCAGAGAGAAAAACTGAGGTTACACACAACCACTGAACCGTTATGAAAGTCAGAGGTAAACCTGGTTTTAGGCAATCATGCGTGCAAAATACCGGATAATGTTATATGTACACTTATATATGCATAGTCTGAGAGGAATATGCGTGATGAGGTCTGTTAGAGTACATCATGCACTTTTATATCCAGGTTCTTTTTGAAGGAAATCTTACATATTAAAATATACATTTTAAAAACCTGGTTGCATGCAGTAAAAAACACATTCTTGTCTTAGCGATTAAAAAAAAACTTTTTCCGTGTAAAGATGCTGTTGTTGTTGTTTTCTAGCGCAAAGTTACACAATGGGTTAACATCGTTCTGTTCCCTGCAGGGAATCGAACCACCATAGATTTTAGCGTTGTAAGTCCGTAAACTTACCGCTGACCCACCTGTGAACAAAAGATGTAAATTGACTAGCTGCTTACAGTGCGGTTGACTTGTAGTTTTGAAGTCAATTCTAATTGGGGGTTTTTTAAACCCAAACATTCACACGAAATCTAGTAGCTTTATTGAAAATCGGAATTAAAAAACAATTAAATGACGTTAGAACTCGAAAGGAAATTGTTTGTTTATAGCTAAGAACATAGATACACAATGGGCTATCTGTGCTGTGCCCAATACGGGTATCGAAAACCCGTTTTTTTTTTTAGCGTTGTAAGTTTTCAGACTTACCTCTGTGCTCGTAAGTTATATTGAAATACTTCCATTAGTTTTTTCTAATTGGGTTTAATTTACTGATGGCCTGCTAACGACATAAAATATCAGATGACTGCTTACAGTCCTATTAAACGTGTTTTTAGTTTACTTATGTGACCCGAACAATACACGTGTGTGGTCAAAGTAAAAAAAGTAAAGGTTTAGTGTCGTCTGTCTCTCTCATGCTAAGTCGTGTTTTTTTGAAAGTCAAAATACAAAGTTTATTGATTGTCAACGAACAAAACAATACACTGTCTAAATATTATTATTTATGGAATTTACATGTGTATATATATATATGTGTAAAGCTTAATCTCACAGTTCGGTCACTCACCGACAAAAACTATTATTTTGCTATTTCATCATGTCAAAATTACTAAAGACTTATATGAACTGTTATTTTGGTATCTGTGCGAATTATTTTGCTCGAATTGCGAAACGTAAAATACAAATAAATAGAAACGAAACAAAAACAACTAGACAGTTGTTTCGGTTTTGGTGTTGAACGATTTAAACAAATTGCGAAGTCTGAAATACAGAAGAGACAAAGAACGAAACAGAAACAACTAAAAGATTTAAACAAATTGAGAAATTCCAAATACCAAATAGGCAAAGAATGAAACAGAAACAACTAGACAGTTTAAACAAGTTGAGAAATCTGAAATACCAACCAGGCAAAGAACGAAACAGAAATAACTATATATATATATATATAGAACTAA
>NW_013666762.1:303732-319820 GCF_000517525.1 Limulus polyphemus
AAATTGAGAAATTCCAAATACCAAATAGGCAAAGAACGAAACAGAAACAACTAAAAGATTTAAACAAATTGAGAAATTCCAAATACCAAATAGGCAAAGAACGAAACAGAAACAACTAGACAGTTTAAACAAGTTGAGAAATCTGAAATACCAACCAGGCAAAGAACGAAACAGAAACAACTAGACGATTTAAACAAATAGAGAACTCTGAAATACCAAACAGGCAAAGAAATATACAGAAAAGAAGAGACAATTACTTCGTGGGCCCGGCGTGGCCAGGTGGTTAGGGCGCTCGACTCTCAATCTGAGGGTCGCGCGTTCGAATCCCCGTCACATCAAACATGCTCGCCCTTTCAACCGTGTGACATTATAATGTGACAGTCAATCCCACTATTTGTTGGTAAAAGAGTAGCCCAAGATTTGGCCCAAGAGTGGTGATGACTAGCTGCCTTACACTAGTCTTAAATTAGGGACGGCTAGCGCGAAATTCAAAAAGAAAAAAACAAACAAACAACTTCGTGTAAAGCGATATAGTGATTGGAGCTATTGCAGTTCCTCCAGCCGCTCAATTTGCAGGATGTTAATCATGTGCGCCAAGTGAAATATATTTGTTTTATTGAATGAACACAAAATACGTAAATTATATTTATTATTTATAAATAAAAAACAGTGGTCTCATTTGCAAAGGGGACATGATAAACAATTCAAAAAGACCTCTCCCCCGCCCCGTTACGGTCTTGTAACGCTAGAAACCTGGTTTCGATACCCGTGGTAGACACAGCCCAGATAGCCCATTATGCAGCTTTGTGCTTAACTAGAAACAATGGAGAATCTCAAACATAAAACTTTAAGTAAGTTTGAAATAACGTTCGAAATGTTCTCACCTCGTTATTCAGAAAATATAGTTTTATAGATAAAATGTCACACGATTAAAAATAATAATAATAATAATTTTATTAATACTATAATGCTGCTGTATACACAGCACTATCCGCAATTAGATGTTATTCGCAGATTTAGCGGCCATTTTGAAACTTAGTTCAGAAACTGCAGTTACTCCAGGCACAATTCACAATTTAATTATATCGCTTTACACAAAGACCGAGGCAGCTGTCTCTCTTTTTCTGTTTCGTTTTTTTTTTAGTTTTTGTTTTTGTCTGTTTGGTATTTTAGATTTTGCAATTTGTTTAAATCGTCTAGCTGTTTCTGTTTCGTTCTTTGCTTATTTGATATTTTAGATTCTGCAATTTGTTTAAATCGTTTTTACCAAAACCCAAAGCAGCTGTTTCGTTATTTACACTTCGTTCTTAGCCTATTTGGTACTTTACATTTGAACAAAATATTTTGTACAAACAACATAAATAACATTTCATTTTGGTCTTTGATAATCTTGACATATTCAATTTGCAAAATGATAATTTGTTTCTGTGAATGAGCAAATCCTGGGATTGAGCGCAACGTATATAAATATTGCGAAATTAAGACATTATACTCCTGATTTAGTAATGCTATACGTTGCACAAAACAATTAAAATAAATCAATATTCATATTTGGTTTTAGTTATGACATGGCAAAGTTGTTGTAAGAAATAATTTGAATTTCCTTACTGTTCATTTCAAGTGATCTGAAATGCAAATGAACGGCCATTCTGCCTACGCTTGTAAATAAACATTTCTAAGTTTATGACGTTTCACTTCAGTATGGGGCAAAGTACATAAGAACGACGAGGTCGGCCTGGCACCGATATTGCATCATTAAAATTAAAGTCCTGAAATATGCCAGATCACTTCTCTAAAAGATCATCCTTAGTGTCTGGAGTCGCTTTACAGATTAGAGGCGTCTCCCCAGAGCACCCTTATATACATACTCGAGAAGGTTGAAGTCCAGTTAGTGTACAGCCCACGTCATTCGGTCCGTTCCGTATTCTTCAAAGATTGTGTCGGTCAATTTAGCACCGTGGAGACAGGGGCTAATCTTGTTCATTAGTATCAAGTCAAGACAAATTGTATTAGCATATGGTAAAACAAAACGTCATAGGTTGTGATCCTTATAATATCTAACACTGATACGCACGTAGAGATAAGTTACGTTTGCCAATGCTCATTCTGCCCTTCTTTCATTATCACTCTGTTGTCACTCTTAGTACCTTGCTATGATCGGAATGCCCATAACTGGGAATACAGCCTAGCCTTGCTAAACCTATTTCTAACCATTTGTACAATGACATGACGTCCAGCCGTGGCTACGAACATTTGATTCAGTGTAAGGACAAATGCTCTATCGTTACAATGAGGCGGAATCAACAGAGAGCGAGTGCTTACTTGTTTTATTGATGATGATCTGTCTTCTTCTGATGTCCAAAGAGCTGTACCATTCATTTGGAAGCGGTTTCCTTCTGCTAATGAAGTGTTAAACACTTATAGCCAATTTGCAACAGCCTGTTGTGATTGGCTGGATTTCGTTTGCTTAATACTCTCCATGTTAGAGAAACATCCATACGTCTTCTTTGAGATGTAGCCATGATTCAGGAACAACCAGAAAAACATTCATACATCTTCTTTGAGATGTAGCCATGATTCCGGAACAACCTGAGAAACATTCATACGTCTTCTTTGAGATGTAGCCCTGATTCTGGAACAACCTGAGAAACATTCATACATCTTCTTTGAGATGTAGCAGTGATTCAGGAACAACTTGAGAAACATTCATACGTCTTCTTTGAGATGTAGCCCTGATTCAAGAACAACTTGGGGCACTTCATATGGTAAGTAAGACATATGAATGTATGAGACTGACATATGGGCGGCGGGTATTTCATAACAGTCGTTTGTGCTTTGTCATAATTACAATGTTACAAGTTCCGTTCATACATTCTAACTGTTTTGTGTAGTTTATGTACATCATACACTTTTAGTAGGTATAGTTTATCACAAGAATAAGAAGGTAGCGGGTAATGTTGTTTTTAAGACGGTATCTCACATTTAAAAATTACATCATTTTGGGATATCAGCGATTTTAATTAAACCTCTATGTGACATCAATTATTTTTCATTAAATCCTGACGTTAAAGAAATCAACTTCATCGGTTCGGGAAAAAGCAGAACAGACTGTTGAACAAATACAGAAGAATTTTAAAACAACGATGAAAAACAGTAACAATTCTCAAATATATAACCTGAAAATGAAGATAATTCATAAAGCATGCATAACAACATCATGCTGGCTAATGTTATATATAATGGTTGCATAACAATACTCTTCTGACTAATGTCATACATAAAGATTGCATAACAATACTCTGCTGAATACATTTTTAAATAATGGTTGCATAAGAATACTCTTCTGACTAATGTCATACATAAAAGTAATTTAACAATACACTTCCAACTAATGTCTGCATAAAGGCTGCATAGCAATACTGTGCTAGCTAATGTAATAACACCCCTAGACAAACGCTGCCAAACTCGAAACGTTTTTAATAATATTCTTAGTAAAAACTATATAGTTTATGAATCATTAAATATACCATACTTGTGTTCATCCCCGTAGTTCGAAATTTTATGACTCAATATTTGGCACGTTTTCGTCAGAATCTTTATGTAGTTCATACTCAGAATGTTTGTGACAAAATTATAATGAAGTTCAATATTCTGGAGGTAAAAAAACGTTTATATACCGTTGATAAAAATATTCTAGATGAAACAATTTCATAAAGATACTAGATAAAAAGTTCGTTAATAATACAATGATGAACGCCCCCCCCCCCAGTGACACAGCGTTATGTCTGCGGACTTACAACGCTAGAAACCGGGTTTCGATACCCGTGGTGGGCAGAGCACAAATAGCCCTTGTGTAGCTTTGTGCATAATTAAAAACAAACAAACAAACAATGATGAACAGTGCTCATTATAAACTCACACAGTATCATAACAATGTTTAGATGGGGTACTATCAGGTGACACTTTCTCAAAAAATATAGATAAAACAATATCTTAACAATAGTATATAAAACAGTACTATACGATATTAAAAACAAAGTTATTACAAATATAATAGCGAAAACAATATCATATAGAATTAGTTGAGACAGCTTTATTTCATTTGGTTTGAATTTCGCGCAAAGCTACACGAGGACTATCTGCTCTAGCCATCCCTAATTTTATAGTGAAACACTAGAGTGAAGGCAGCTAGTCATCACCACCCACCGCCAACTCTTAGGTTACTCTTTTACCAACGAATAGTAGGATTGACCGTCACATTATAGCGTCCCCACGACTGAAAGGGCGAGCATGTTTGGTAGGACGGGGGATTCGAACCCGCAATCCTCAGATTGCGAGTCAAACGCCCTAACTACTTCGCCATGACGGGCCGAGGCAGCTTTATAAAGATGTTACGACATATAAATATGTATAAAACAACACCGTAACGATACTATAAAGAAATATCGTAAGGATACTGTCTAAAATAAAATAATTACGTTGTTATTATTGGATAAAACAGCTCTATATAAATTTTCTCGGAATACAATCCATTTATTTCCATATCTCGCGTAAGTGATAGAACATTTATAATCGACGTTGAGCTAGTTAGCAATCAAACTGATAGCGAATGGTATGGCTATTTTAACACCATTATTTTAACACCATAAATATTTTTACGCTTTAAAATCGCATTTCTGAAGAATAATTATAAAGATATTCTTTTTTGGAAGAATGATAACGGATAACGCTTAGAAGATTCAATTTAGACTCATTTCATCAACAAAACTTCTGTGAGCGATGTTTTTCATATCATGCTATTTACAAGAAAAATGGAACTTGCTACAAGCTAATCCAGAACGGGCTAATTCAATTCTTGTTTCCTGGAAATATGTTTATACGGGAAAGATTACACTTAGTGATTTAAGTGATACGTTTAAAACGCAAATCAAACTTTGTCAACGAGCTCAATATTACTTTAAGAGATAACATACACTACTTTTAAGTCTATATGTACATATGAAAAAAATACAGATTAGATATAAAACATCAAAAGAATCTTAGCCAAATAGAGGTCGCTGTTTACCTCCAACAACACTGATTTAAGATGGTATAATTTCTCTTCTCTGTTTCATAAAAAGCAATATGACATAATGAACAACGATATAAAAGATCAAATACTGTAATGTATACATTGCAGTTGCTTAATTTGGCCCCAGACGGCGCCAACTGCATTTGTAAATGGATATATATATATGTATGTGTGTGTGAAAACCGGTATAGATGAAAAATAAACTCATTTTTAAAGTTATCTTGAGGGACGGCACTAGAAATGCAATATAGATAACTGCTTGGTTATTTTTACTATATGATAACAAAAAACGTTTGACAGTTTGCTTATAGATAAGCAATACAGAATTGACCCCTTGTGTGCATTAAACTTAACGATAATTCCGCCAGGGTTACTAGCAATAAGAAACACGTAAACAATGAAACCCATCTTATTTTAAATATCCCGTAAAGTTTTTAAATATATGTTTGTTCAAGTGTAGTGGCTATTATTATTTTAATCAATGGTTTTATGTTTAGTACAGGGCTGTTGAAGAAAGAACCACATGTTTTTATATATCTTGATTAAATTTTAAAAAGTGATCTGACTAGTTATACGTATCGAAGCTTGAATATTGTTTTTTATAACATTCGACTATTCAATGAATTTTTTAAAATATTTAATGAATTCTTATGAAATAACAATAAATGGTTTAGCGATTTTTCAAGCGCTTTTGATCATATTCGAAAAATTATTCTCCCACATGAAATGCATGCAACAGGGGGTGCAATTATTAACATAGATATTACATAATGTTACATTATCGCAATAAATGAATAGAGAGAGAGAGAGAATGTGAGGTTGTAAGAATAAGCAAAAACGTAGTTATCATGTGAAGATAAGCCTAATCATTTCTTAGTGGAGTGCTTGGATGGGAAGTTGAGGTACTCTTACTGACTCTTTGACTGACTTTTTCATTAATAATCTAGTCTGCGTTTGAGTTTAGAAATAAAAACCCAAAAAACTCGTATTTTCTAATGATTTATCTGTGTTACTGATATATAACTTTTACTTAACACTGTTGATAGAGTGATATAATAAGACTCTATTTAGACCTTAAAAAAGGGAGGTTCTTGTGGAACTGGAAATGAGATTATGGTTGTCTTTTATTTTGGGGGGGGGGAGTTGTGTAACTTTACAATTTTATTAATATTCTAAACCGGGCGTCGTGATCTGGTGGTTAGCGTGCTCGGACAATTCATGGTTGAAGTTATGTTGCCTTGAAAACGCGATCCGCGCTTTGGAGCCGTCGGTGCGCGACGGGTGTGCACATATATGCTTTTTTTGTACCCTTGCGCAAAAGTTTCGTAAAAAATAAATCTCTTTTTATGCTGGGTATATCCTAAGCTATTGTTAGCAGAGTTAACAGTTCTTTGTAAGTGTAGAGTGCGTGCGAATGATATAATCATCAACAAGAACAAATTATTGTTTAAAATATAAAAAAAAAACAGTTAAATGTTGCTTGCATTGGTAAGTTTATAGGTGGTTTGTGAGCAATGTTAAAATAGTAATAAAACTGTTATGAAGTTTGTTAGTCCAAACTGTGTGACGACACACGAAACGCGAGTTTCTTTACAGTGACTTTGCTCTACACAGGCGGTGTATGATGGAGTTTGACGATTATATGTGAATGGATAAATTCTATTTCAAGAACTTAGTTTCGTGTATAAAATATCCCGCCATTCTACTCAGAGCGTGCAAGAACTAAGTGAACATGCTGTGGATATATGCAGATCTCGTGCTGGGAAAACACGGAGGAGATCACTATGCTTATGGACGTGACTTCCTGAACAAAAGTCCAACAATTCGACTTACCTCGCCTCCGCCCATAAGATTTCCTTGTATTGCACATTAAGTTGGCCAGCAAAATTTAAGCAGCTCTGCGCTACACGATTTTGTAAAGCCAGGGGGAAATTAGGTCTAGCAGACAGCAGCAATTTCCGGCAGGAGGGAAGCTAAAGCTAGGGTAATGACGATACCGTAAAATAACACCTGCTAACGGCTAATATGTGATAGTTATTCAGCTGTTTTACATCAGAAAGATCAATAAAGTAGAGACAAAATCACTGTTGCTGTCTTGCAAATTGCGTTTATAAACAGTTATTGTAGAAGTGATAATCAGACCAAGGGCAAACAAAGAAAAGACTGTTTATTTTGAGTTCGATAAGACGGATGAATGATTAGAAAGATCATTTCCAAGATGACACAGTAGCAAACAAACAAGTGGAGTTCAAACTGTTTTTCAAACGACCTAGAGTAACATTACTAGCGGGCAGTCACAATAATTACCGAGTCAAATATAACTACTAAAACAGATTGTATTATTACTAAGATAGATTGAACTGCTACTAAAACAAATTGTATTATTACTAAGATAGATTGAACTGCTACTAAAACAGATTGTATTATTACTAAGATAGATTGAACTGCTACTAAAACAGATTGTATTACTATTAAAACAAACTGTATTAATACTAAAATAGATTGTATTACTATTAAAACAGATCGTATTAATACTAAAACAGATTGTATTACTATTAAAACAAATTGTATTATTACTAAGATAGATTGTACTGCAACTAAAACCGATTGTATTACTATTAAAACAGATCGTATTAATACTAAAATAGATTGTACTGCTACTAAAACAGATTGTATTAATAGTAAAATAGATTGCAATGCTACTAAAACAGATTGTATTACTACTAAAACAGATCGCACTACTTATAAAATAGATTGTGCTGCTACTAAAACAGATTGTATTACTACTAAAACAGATCGCACTACTTATAAAATAGATTGCACTGCTACTAAAACAGATTACACTGCTACTAAAACAGATTGTATTACTACTAAAACAGATTGAATTAACACAAAAACAGATTGTACTACTTATAAAACAGATTGTATCAATACTAAAATAGATTGCACTGCTACTAAAACAGATTGTACTACTTCTAAAACAGGTTGTATTACTACTAAAACAGATTGAATTAATACAAAAACAAATTGTACTACTTTTAAACAGGTTGTATTACTACTAAAACAGATTGAATTAACACAAAAACAGATTGTACTACTTATAAAACAGATTGTATTAATACTAAAATAGATTGCACTGCTACTAAAACAGATTGTACTACTTCTAAAACAGGTTGTATCACTACTAAAACAGATTGTACTACTTCTAAAACAGGCTGTATCACTACTAAAACAGATTGCACTCTACTAAAACAAATCGTACTACTTATAAAATAGATTGAATTAATAAAAAAACATATTGTATTACTACTAAAACAGATTGTGTTACTACTAAAACAGATTGCACTCTACTAAAACAAATCGTACTACTTATAAAATAGATTGAATTAATAAAAAAACATATTGTATTACTACTAAAACAGATTGTGTTACTACTAAAACAGATTGTACTACTTCTAAAACATGTATTAACACTAAAATAGATTGTACTACTACTAAAACAGACTTTGCTATTACTAAAACAGATTGTACTACTTCTAAAACAGATTGTAGTACTACTAGAACATAGTTTACTATTACTAAAACAGATTGTACTACTATTACTACTGCTAGAGTGATTATGAATTCAATGTTATCATTTAATGTTACTATCGTGTGTGCTGTAAGACGTATAGTTATAAGAACTGGAGTTATTTGGTAACCTGTAATTAGTATGTGTTTGTATATAATTTTGTGGTTCAAAGCAAATATAGGTCTGTTTGACATAGTGCTTGCAGCCGTGTACAGCAAGATTGAATTAAAGGGTGTATGTATGTTTATATTAATGGTTGACACAATTGTACGGAACATTTTAAAAGTACGTATATACGTGGCTGTAATGTATTTTGAAACCGTTGATCAACTCGTATTTCTGTACACAAAACTATCATTTTTACCAATATTTGATATGTTGCTCCCAAATCCTGGCTACGAAACGATGGTGATCTTATTCGGTGACGTATTGATGTATTGGGATTAATACTTGTATTCAATGTGTGAAAAGAAATCAAGTAGGGTTATGAATTGTTGTTGTAAATAACTTTTGTATGTGTGAAGATATGATTGTGTTACGTACCGTGGAACTCTTTTTTTTTTTAAAATCTTTGAATAATTACACTGACCGTGGTAGGAGACTTTTCCACTTAATCTTCCAGTAGCAATAACTGTCACGTGGATTCTGTTCGGTCGAGAATCCCCGTGAGCTTCGGCTAGTGTTACTTTGGTTCTATCACCCCATATTGAGACCGATATCAACACAAGCAATACTACGTTGACGCACAAAACTGCATCACGCCGGCGGTAATATCACCTATAAGGGGAGGGGGGGGGAGTTCTACGTAACAGAGCCGAAACCTGGATGTGTTGTCAGGGTTTCTTTAATGTGCACGTGCCCAAACGATAAAGCTCATCCCCCCCTTTTTTGCATTTTTTTCTTTCCCGACTTCTCCAAGTTTAATAGTGGATCACAGACAAATGCGACTCAGTTAATAAAGATGTGCAAACTGCTGACAGTGGAAGGCCCGTAATAGCTATCGGAAGATGTGGGATGTCCTTAATACCAGAATGGTATTTAATAGAGCCGTCAATGTTATTGTAAATCACCGCTGTAAGAGAGCGGCGGTAGCACGGAGTTTAATTACAAATTCCTTTTACCTGCACGAACGGCATAAACTTGTTCAGTGATTCAAGCACTGTTAATGTTGTATAGTGTACACCATAATATACATGAACATGCTTTTCTTAATGAAATATCTTCTCAGGACCATGGTTACCTTAGTAACTTGGGTAAGCTCATGTCAGTGAGGCTGACAGAACAAAGAAACCTTCAGAAAATGATTTATATTATCGTATAATGACTGAGGCTATGAAACAATACTCAAAACGTGCTTTTAAAAAGACATAAAGGGGTTTATAGAGTCACATGAAACTTTTTTAATCGTTATTAATGAGCACGTGATTAGACAAGATCGTAGAATGATCCCCTTGTTTTTATTTTATAGAAACACCATTTCAAAAGTAGCAAATATATATATTTCTTCATTTCTTTAACTAAATATTTTCTTTTAGTACTGTTAGGAGTTTGAAGTTAATTATTACATTGGCTTTTCATTAGAGTGCTACTGTTACAAACATTTGGTCAAATGTTTTGATTGTGCATAGACAAAGCACAGTGTTGCTTTATGAATTTGAAGGAGCTTAGCGTTCTACACTTATAATTTGCCACTAGAGAGCGTTAATTGTGAGAATTTGAGATGACTGGTTCATTTCTTTACGATCCTTCAAAGACGCACACATATATTACTAAGTATAATCAATTTTATTGTATATAACAAGAGTTATGTAAGGTACTTGTCTTATGTTCATGGTTTATTTTGTTGTATATAACAAGAGTTATGTAAGGTACTTGTCTTATGTTCATGGTTTATTTGTTGTATATAAGGTGAGTTATGTAAGGTACGTGTCTTATGTTCATGGTTTATTTTGTTGTATATAAGGTGAGTTATGTAAGGAACTTGTCTTATGTTCATGGTTTATTTTGTTGTATATAAGGTGAGTTATGTAAGGTACTTGTCTTATGTTCATGGTTTATTTTGTTGTATATAAGGTGAGTTATGTAAGGTACTTGTCTAATGTTCTTGGTTTATTTTGTTGTATATGAGGTGAGTTATGTAAGGTACTTGCCTTATGATCTTGATTTATTTAATTTTTGTATAAAACGAGAGTTGTAAGGTACTTGCCTTATGATCTTGATTTATTTAATTTTTGTATACGAGAGTTATGTAAGGTACTTGTCTTATGTTCATGGTTTATTTTGTTGTATATAACAAGAGTTATGTAAGATACTTGCCTTGCGTTGATGGTTTATTTTCTTGTATATAAAGAGAGGTACCTAAGGTACTAACCTTATGTTCTTGGTTTATTTTCGTGTATATAATGAGAGTTATTTAAGATACTTTATATTCTTGGTTTATTTTCTTCTATATAAGGAGAGTTATATAAAGTACTTGCCTTATGTTATTGGTTTATTTTGTTGTATTATAAGTAGAGTTATATAAGGTACTTGTCTTATGTTATTGGTTTATTTTGTTGTATTATAAGGAGAGTTATGTAAGGTATTTGTCTTACGTTCATTATTTATTTTAATGTTGTGATAGTTCCTTTGCTTCATAACAGACCTTCCCGGTGACTCAGTAGTAAGTCTGAGGGCTTGTAGTGCTAAAATTCGAGTTTCGATATCGCAATGTGCAGAGAAAAGATAGCCCATTGAATAACTTTATGCTTAACAACAACAACTGATTAGCGATTATTTTCCCTTTACACTGATATATATTTCTTAGTATTCCATGTTGCAACAGAAATAAATGAGTTTATGGATGCTGGGGGCGATTCTAGCAGTTAAAATAGACACATAGTTTCTTGTGTTCTGGCTATGGAATGTATAGATTCCAAATTTGTCAATGTTTTGTTAATGGATAATTTTTTCTGTAGATTTCGTAAAATTATTTTATTCTCATGTTTCAACCCATTAACGGGCATAGATAATTGAATATAGTGTTCCTACGTTCTTACTTATAAGTATTAGAATGCATTGTTTGATCAGTTCGATGCCCTCGCTGTTAGAGGTTTTTGTGGTAGATAAGCCTTTGATTGTTCTGATGTATTTGCAATCGAATTGTTGAAATTTGAGCTGGAAAACTGCCGTCCTCGAGCATTAGATGTCATATCGATAAAACAGGGAAGTCAAGTGTGCTCTAGACATAACAGCCATACGATTGAGCTTTTTGCAATGGAAATTACGCTGCAGAGTTATTGTCAAATTGCACGGTCGTCAGACAGAGAATGACCGGACGTGTCGACATTGACTGTGATGACGTAGTGAAGCTAGAAATAGTTTAAATAAAATCTACTCAACCTCTGTTTAAAGTGAAATTGCATGGGGAATACAATCAGGACGTTGTTGACTGTATTGGGTAATGAGAAGTAGTGAAGGTAATACAAAATACCCAAAACTGAAATAAAATACTAATTTACTAACCGAAATTCAGGATACAAGGGATACGGACAGAAAATTATTGAATAAAATATGAATTAGAAAAGCCTTAGTTTCTAATTAAGTTATTTAGATTAGTGTTGACTTATTTATATTTAGTTGGTTTTCTTTAGCAAGAAATTGAAAAACATCTGAAGATCCAGTTATAATGATGGTAAAAGGCGTCAGTATACAGAAATTCTATCCTGGTCTAAATGAATCACAAACACTATTCAAAATAAAACTTTTTAACCCGAATTTATGCAAATAAACAAGCATTAAACTGTGTGTGGCCGAAAAATATTGTCAGTAGCAGGGTACTCAGCTGATGATTCAATGTATTCTAGTTTTTACATTGATATATTGCGTTATTTTCTTATTGTTAGCTTGTTATACAGAATTAGCTGTATTAAGTTATAAGTTACATTTTTAGTTTTGAGCTATATAGTTGGATTATTTTTGAGCAAGTCGTCTGGTCTGATTGGTTAAGCCATGAATGTAGAGTTTTGCTGGATGGTATTGTGTAGCATATATCTTTAATTAGTTTGGTCCAGAAGTTCAGTCAATCTCGTCTTTAAGCCAACTGACCAGTGTGTACACATTTGAGTCTGAATCTTTCATTTCAGTTTTTAAGTGCATCTTTAATTTTCATCCAGTTACTCAACTTCTTGTCTACTTCTCCAAGTAATTTCTGAATATTTTGATTTGTGTATTATGCGTATAAATTAAATACTTGTTTTGCATTTGGTTTTATCTCTTCGATAGGTCACTATTTTCTAACTAACTAGATTCATAGTATTCTTGTAGTCTATGGGTTCACTACCTTTGATTAATCATTCTTTAATCAACAATAGCACATTTGTAATTATTAAATCCTAAATTCCGATTAATAAATTAATATTTTGTTTCCGTTTTATATCACTTTACTTATATGAACGTACTTTCTTCACTATTGTGTTCATTTTATGATACAATTAATGTTTAGACTGAATCCTGTAGTTTACTTCATGTATTACATATTAATATCACCCCCCTCAGCTGACTCAAAGGCAAGTTTGAGGGCTTGTTAAGCACAAATTACGCGCAGATAGCCACGTTGCTTTGAGCCATTAAACAAAAAAAGACAAAACAACTAAGCACAAATTCGGGGTTCGATCCAGGCAGTGGACACAAAGCAGACAGCCCGTTGTGCAGCTATTCCATTAAAACAAACCAGATAAAATGAATATCAATCGTGAACGTGTCTATTATTTTCAAACGTAGTTTTTGAAATATCGTTCTGAGTTTGTTTCATGTGTACTAGATTCATTTCACTGACGGTTTAGTTTTTCGACTTTCCTGAATAAGTGCGTTTTGAAACGTTTGTTTCAACATCTGTAGAAAAACTAATTTTTTAGTTTCTAATACTATCCTTTTGTTTTTTTTTCTCTCTCATAACAGTTAGTGTTACTTTAGGTATCCTTCCATGGAATACTTCTTTTGATTAACCTGCTTTTAAATAGCCAATTAGATTAACCTATTTTATACTTAGTTAATCATAAAAATAATAATTTACGTCATCTCATTAACATTTTTACATATTTTTAAATCAACTTCCATTATTATCTCCAAATATTGTATAGCTCGTGTTTAAATGATCCTATACCAACTAGTTGATATGAAAAATAAAACGAAATCATTTACTTAATGTTCTGACGGTGTTTAGGAGGTTAATGAGATAGTTGGAAGTATTAGTGTTGCCATGATATGAGGTTAATGAGATAGTTGGATGTATTAGTGTTGCCATGATATGAGGTTAATGAGATAGTTGGATGTATTAGTGTTGCCATGATAGGAGGTTAATGAGATAGTTGAATGTATTAGTGTTGCCATGATAGGAGGTTAATGGGATAGTTGGATATATTAGTGTTGCCATGATAGGAGGTTAATGGGATAGTTGGATATATTAGTGTTGCCATGATATGAGGTTAATGAGATAGTTGGATGTATTAGTGTTCCCATGATATGAGGTTAATGAGATAGTTGGATGTATTAGTGTTGCCATGATAGGAGGTTAATGAGATAGTTGAATGTATTAGTGTTGCCATGATAGGAGGTTAATGGGATAGTTGGATATATTAGTGTTGCCATGATAGGAGGTTAATGAGATAGTTGACTGTATTAGTGTTGCCATGATAGGAGGTTAATGAGATAGTTGGATGTATTAGTGTTGCCATGATAGGAGGCTAATGAGATAGTTGGAAGTATTAGTGTTGCCATGATAGGAGGTTAATGAGATAAGTGGATGTATTAGTGTTGCCATTAAATAGTTTCACCAAAACTACAGCTACTGTGAGGAACATAAGAGGAGCTTAGACATAAGCTCTTGTAATCAAAACATAAGTCGAATATCTTTCGATCAAAATTAAAAGTTAATTATGAATATGAGCACTCCTTCTTCTTGTATTCAGCGAATATCTTACTGAAAATATAATATTATTGCTGAAATGATTATGTGTCGAATGTGACATATCATTGTTATTGTTGAAATGTTTGTATGCTTTGACATCAACTGTGTAACATACAAGATTTTAGATGAATAATAGCCTCTCAATCTTGATTGTTGATGTCTACAGCTGATTATTGAAGACCACCGTTGATTGTTGATTATTACAGCTGATTGTTGATGACTACAGCTGATTGTTGAAGATCACGGTTGATTGTTAATGACTACAGCTGATTGATGATGACTACAGCTGATTGTTAATGACTACAGCTGATTGTTGATGACTACAGCTGATTGTTGATGACTACAGCTGATTGTTAATGACCAAAGCTGATTGTTGAAGACCACAGTTGATTGTTGATGATTACAGCTGATTGTTGAAGATCACAGTTCATTGTTAATGACTACAGCTGATTATTAATGACTACAGCTGATTGTAAATGACCACAGCTGATTGTTGATTACTACAGTTGATTGTTAATTACCACAGCTGGTTATTGATGACCAGAGCTAATTGGTTATTGGTGACCAGAGCTAATTGCTGAAGATCGCAGCTGATTGTTGATGACCACAGTTAATTGTGGTATGATAATTGTATAATTCTTCATATTAATAGGTTTACTTTAAAAATATCGCAGGGAAAACGAGCAAATAGAACCTATCGTTTTAATGCATATTTCGCATTTCTTGTACGTTTATTATTCCATGTTAAAAATAACTTTTTTTCAAAGTTGACCTATATATGCAAATGTATAATATATATGAATATTACAAATAGCCTATACACATAAGCTTAAAACATAGAAATATAGATAGGAAAAAAAAATAGAATAGTGTTTATTAATAGATAGACAGACAATAGGCCAACAAATAACTACACAGATAAAACACATATAGTTAAATAAAACACAGATAGATAGATAGGTAGACAAATAGATAGGTTTATATTTTATGTTTCATCATTTTCTTGCGTTTACCAGGTTGACTGACTGTGCGTCTCTTGGGAGTATAACTGCTTCTTCTTTCCTTTCATTTGCAGTAAACGCGACGAGATCAAGATCTGATTGAAGAAGAATGAACGCAAAATAACTTCGCCTCCCTTTAATCAAAATCTATGAGGAGGCAAATAAGAAAACTGTCACTCCCTGGTCGGAAGAAACGCTGAAGCCGTTGTTGGCTGTCATAACCCAGCCTTTATGCAGTGACACATATTTCATGAGACAATCTCTTCCAATGAAGAAAATCCTAAGGACGCGTTTTATCCACTTGTTATTCGATTCAAGAAGCGGGCTAAAATACTTTATATCTAAATAAGTGAAATAGACACCACACTCTAAGCCTGAGAAAAATGGCAACACCTCAGGTTTTATGTCAGATGGCAATAAATACGTCGTTGATTTGTGTGATTTATGCAAATTTCAAATCTTATAGCTCAATCATGTCTCATTTTTATGCACTCTTCG
>NW_013666762.1:320563-322576 GCF_000517525.1 Limulus polyphemus
CATTTTAATACTTAATGTCTTAGAGCCTAACACTGAAATAAAGAGCTTTGATACAAAATCCACTTTGTAAGTTGATTTTAATACGTAAAGTGGAACAAGAATTTGTTCCTAGTAAAACGAAATGTAACCACATGAAAAATATTAAAAACAACAAAAAACATTTTCCGCCGTAGCTCTCATACAATGTAATACTTGTACGTATGTCTACCCAATGATAACAAATTTGTCTAATTCATTAACAGTAGCTAAAATCTTTATACATATATTCTGCATCAACATAAGTCATTCTTTAGAAATTAATTTAATATGTGACGTTCAATAGGATGGTTCCTTTTTCCTGGAAGTTGAATTTTGAAAGTAATATAGTAATTTTTTTATTATGATAGTTTTAAACAAACGACTAAGTGATTTCATTTAAATATTTTTATATGATTTAACGTTTTAATGAAGTTTTTTGCGTACAGTTAGAAGCTTTGGTCCTGTTTTGATACAAGATTTTACGTCTTTATATTTTAGCATAATGTAAAATATGTCTAACGTACACAAAGGCGATTGTCTAGCTATAGCTAGGTATAATAGGAAAGTTAAATCCAAAGATAAACAGAATATATCGTTCTGAAAGGTTTCATAATTCTAATGAGTGAAATCGAGAAGAATTTCAAGTCTTTGTCTGTTAAAATGGCTAGTTGCCTTTTCCTTTAGCCACCGAACCTAATAATTTATATGTCCATTAAATGTAAAAAAATTTTCAGCGTGTCACCTGTAATCTACAACGCTAAAATCCGGGGTTCGATTCCTTATGGTGGACATAATGTAGATGGCCAATTGTGTAGCTTTACGCTGAGCAAACAAACAAATATAATATTAAAGAGTTTTTATTTATTTAATTACTCAGATCTCTAGCTTCACAGGAGCGTTTCCTTATAACATTGCGATAATCTCATAACCATTGGGGTCAATAAAACGTAATGCAAACAAAGCTCATAACGTAAGATCTTATTTGTATAAATCATTAATTATCATTCTCCCCCGTAAAAATGTTTTCTTCTCTTAACGATGATGTATTGCAGAGAGAAACCCAACTTAGAAGACTACTATTAAAGCAAAGTGTATTAATCAACATATGTAACTAAGCGCGTCAGAAAACGTATTTATAAGTGGTAAGTTTGGAAAACGCATATTTTCAAACCTCACCTCCTATTTGTAAGAAAACGAGTGTCTTCTACGTCTTTGAAAACATTGCTTTCCACTGAACCCATTGGAGTAATTAGACATTACTTTGGACTTAACACAAACTCAAACGCTGAATCGACAGTTCAGTGAGCTAACGTTCTACACAAGAGCCGATTTACTGCATCTTTGCCATAGATAAGACCTTAGCAAAATATGACGTTAAAGTATTTATTTAAAACGATGAGTTCTGGATAAAGCGAAATGCATAATCGACAATGGATAATATAGGTGTAGTGCTATTATTTTCAACTTTTCTAATTCTTGAAAATCCCTAAGGGACTAGATAAAGAATGCAATGTTTAAAATATCCTAGGCCTAATAATAATGTATTAAGAAACGTATAATTAATCGAAAATAAGCTTTGTTTGTTGTACAATAAACGGCAAATATTTAATAATTATACTTAAAAAAAGGAGCTAACCAACTTAAAAAGTGGAAATATTTCATAATTATATTTAAAAAAGAGTTAATGAACTTATAAAGTGGAAATATTTAATAATTATACTTAAAAAAGAGTTAATCAGCATATAAGGTGGAAATATTTAATAATTATACTTAAAAAAAGAGTTAATGAACTTACAAAGTGGAAATATTTAATAATTATACTTAAAAAAGAGTTAAGAAGCATATAAGTTGGAAATATTTAATAATTATACTTAAAAAAAGAGTTAATGAACTTACAAAGTGGAAATATTTAATAATTATACTTAAAAAAGAGTTAAGCAGCATATAAGTTGGAAATATTTAATAATTATACTTAAAAAAAGAGTTAATGAACTT
>NW_013666762.1:323110-335835 GCF_000517525.1 Limulus polyphemus
GAAAATAAGCTTTGTTTGTTGTACAATAAACGGTATTTTGTATCAAAGCTCTTTATTTCAGTGTTAGGCTCTAAGACATTAAGTATTAAAATGCCTAATAATAATGTCTTAAGAAACGTATAATTAATCGAAAATAAGCTTTGTTTGTTGTACAATAAACGGTATTTTGTATCAAAGCTCTTTATTTCAGTGTTAGGCTCTAAGACATTAAGTATTAAAATGTCAAAGTGTTTTTCAAATTCTACATTTATTAATTTCATGGATTTTATTTGTAAGTTTTTTCAACTAAAATATTTATAAATATTTTGTCTACAACTTAATTACTAAATATTTTCGCGCCAATTTTTTATACGTGATATCATACACCTGATAATTTAGATCCTATAATACAAAGTTTCTGGAAATTAAGTGCTATTAATTCATTTTCTTCTGTTAATATTGACAACAGTGACTGTTGTGATAAATGATGGTCAATAACAATCACGTCAAATTACGTAACTATAGTGCTCGCACTTGTTATTGATACAAATGTAAAAACAAATTTGAAAAAAAGAAACTATTAGAAACGTTCGGTGTTTTCCTGATATATTCTTCTTTTTTCTAAACCCTAAAATCTGAAATGCTTCCGTTGAGTTTTATTATTTGACATCTGTGTTTTCGTAGTTTTGCCTGTCTGTTTACACTACCTCAACCGTAATTTTCCAGATGCGGTAGAGATGGTAGCTCTAGGTGTTCACTCTAGGAATCTAATCATAGGAGCTCATCAAAAATGCAAATGAATACCTATTTTTTAAATATTTTATCATCTCTTGAAACCATGTAAGAAATGATTATGTGGCTTATATCTTGCTAATGTAGCTTATTCCAAATATAAAAAAGGTTTAAAACAGAAACAAATGAACGTATCGAGTCTGTATTTTATGCATTACTTTATTTTTACAAATAGTTTTCCTAAATGATCTATCCTTAAACTGAGATAAAAATGGCTTTTTTGGTTTTCATAAGAAATTAAATTTGGAAATATTATTTTTATCCAAAAAATGCTAATGTTTACGACTGAATCATATTCAGTAAGGTTGGTGTTTTATCCAAATATGCATGCTATGCTTGAAAACTTTGAGGTTTCGAAATACCTTCTACAATATTTCTAAACTACTGGTTTGATCATCAAAATATAATTATGTAGCCACATGAATCTTAAGGATATTGTTTTACAATGAACATACTGTAAAACAATATCCTGTAAATATACTGTAAAACAGAACAAACGCGTGTTGAAATAATCTTAATCACGTCAAAACAAACTATCATGTCTTCGCACTGTATACACAAGAATACTTAATATGTGGTTGTGCATGCCAGAATACTGATTAATTAACCTCCATTATAACATTGATTACTCTTACGAACAAATCGGTAATCTGAACGTTAAGACTGATCACAAAATGGTTGTGCATGCCAGAATACTGATTAATTAACCTCTATTATCTTTGTGATCAGTCTTAACGTTCAGATTACTGACTTGTCCGTAAGAGTAATCAATGTTATAATGGAGGTTAATGAATCACTATTCTGGCATGCACAACCATTTTGTGATCATTCTTAACGTTCAGATTACCGACTTGTTCGTAAGAGTAATCAATGTTATAATAGAGGTTAATTAATCAGTATTCTGGCAAGTACAACCACTTTGTAACCTTTCTTAACGTTCTGATTACCGACTTCTTCATAAGAGTGATGAATATGATCATAGAAGTTATTGAATCAGTGTTCTTGCGTGCACAACCATTTTGTAACCTTTTTTTAACGTTCAAATGATAATAGAGGTTAATGAATCAGTATTCTGGCATGGACAACCATTTAAGAACCTTTTTTTAACGTTCAAATTACCGACTTGTTTTTATATCTTTCACTACCTATGGGGTTCACATGTTGCAACATAGTTAATAATTTTGTCATTCTACTGTTGCAATACTCAGATTAAAAAACTGGGTGAAATCGTTCATCTGATACGTAAAATACGGTAGTAATTAGTGAGTTTAATTGTAACATTAATGGTATATTTGTTTTTAAAAAGTATGTAACTGATATATTAATAGAGACCCTGTAAACAAAAAAAAAAGGAAAAAAAGTCACGAATCACAAGCAGTTGGTGCACAAATAGTTTAGAAAGATGTACTTAAAAAGCATAAACCCCATCAGTAATTATAGGGCTAATGTGGATGCTATATGTAACATTATCACTGTACAAAATACACACGTTCAGAGTTTTGTCTTCGCTTCAAAGTGTCCAGTTTGATAGACTAATAACACAAAGACTAGCAATATAGCTCAAAGTTAAAGACCGTGGCCTCTGTTATTATTGCCTAGAATTTAAAATCAATATGACACAAAGTAGAGCCATTGCTTGTTGTTTGCCAGTATGTTCTGATGGAACTGACTCCGCCCACGACCACGCCTAGAGGACACACCTCCACTAGACTGCGTCAAAATGGCGCAAACACGTGCGTGATTTTCGTAATGGCTGCTAGTGCAGCACATTTGTGGTTACTACAAATAGATATCGGAGTTTAAACAGGCTTCTGTAACTTTTGCAACTCCTATAGCTAAACTTAAAAAGCTTTTACTTCATCAGAAAAGACATGTTAACATTAGAAACTGTCAATGAAAAATAGTGAAAGAAGACATTAAATGTCGTTTTTCTTTTCCGTAAATGGTTATTTTGCACTTTCTTCAATTTTGAGTGACAGGAGATATACCTCCCAATCCGCGTTATGATGGGAGCAAATACTTACCATTAATCAAGACATTACATTATTTCTTACGTTTCAACTACATGTTACGAAGAGTCTGTGGTTGGGACGCTTTAGCTAAGGTTGACATACTTATATCGAAAAGTATTTTCAGAATTTCTATTCGTATATATGTGTATACTCTCATACATCATTTTTATTCACCCAGCCATAACACGTGCACATAATCATTTTCACATTTTCTATATGTTTCACAGCAGAAAGTTTGAAGGTTTATAGCACTACACTTCTAGGTTTGATTCCTCCGACGGGCCCAGTACAGGTAGCCCGTTGTGGATCTTCATGCTTAACAAGAAACACACTTTAAGTTTAATAAGTATATTACGGATTTCGTTTCTTTTCATGAAAGATAAAATGAAAAAAGTATAATCTGTGAAGTAGAGGCATAATACATTATTCACACCCCTAAATTAATTTAGTTGACTATATTATGAGTTAAGAATAACTAAAAAAAAAACCTATAAATATTACATTTTAAGTTTGATTCACATTAAAATTTCCTTCATACGACGTTTGTAATACATATAAAATTTCCTTACACACTCCTTACCTTTTAACTCTTTATATACATACACGATTTCTCTAGGCTACTTAATGTTACATGAAATGTCTTTCTAATTTAGGTCTATTTACAAAAACAGTGTTATTACGTTATATCACGTTTAAAATATCTGCAAACAAAATTATTTAATTATGACACATATTTATACATCTTTTCAAGACAATTAATTTTTCTCTTCCATACGTTTTCTAAAATGGAAAATATTCCGTGCATAATAACAATAAAGTTTCGGAATTTTAGTTACGTCTTTAAAAATTGATTTTGGCCTGAAAGACCTGGTGGGTAGGGAGCTGGACTTGCAACCTGCCAGTCGAGGGTTCGAATCCAATCACCGAACATGCTCGCTCTTTCAGCCGTGAGGTCATTATAATGTGACAGTTAATACCACTTTTTTATTGGTAAAGAGTAGCTCAAGAGGTGGCGGTGGATGATGTTGACTAGACTTCTACCTTTTAGTCTATTATTTCAAAGTAAGCTCTCGACTAACTCTGCGTGAAAGTAATGAAAACAAAGTTTTTTTCCGGTTTTCTCTTAGTAGAATGAATACGTTGTGAGTGACTGTATATAACTTTCAGGGAAGTGATCATTATAAATGTTTATGTGACATAATATAAGGGGCCAGATTGTGACTGTACACAACTTCCAGTGAAGTGATCATTATAAATGTTTATATTACATAATATAAAGGGCCAGATTGTGACTTTACATAACTTTCAATGAAGTGATCATTATAAATGTTTATATTACATAATATAAGGGGCCAGATTGTGACTGTACATAACTCTCAGTGAAGTGGCCATTATAAATGTTTATATCACATAATATAAGGGGCCTGATTGTGAGGGTGCTCGACTCGCAACCCGCGGGTCATGGGATAGAAATATGTCGTCGTAAACGTTCGCTCTTCCAATCATGGAGGTGTTATAAAGTGACGGTCAATCCCACTATTTGTTAGAAAAGCGTAGCCCAAGAGTTGTCGGTAGGAGTTGTTGACTAGCTGCCTTCCATCTAGTCTATCACTTCTAAATTAGGGACGGCTAACGCAGTTATCCCTCGAGTAACTTTGCGCGAAATTCAACAATATAAACAATAAAATTGATTCGTGGAATAGTTATGCGTTTAATTTGTTTTACACAATTTTACTCTAATAAAAGGATAATTAGTAGTATGGGAAGATCTGTTTAATGAATTCATTTGGCTTAAATTCAAGTGTTTTGTTTTTCATTTATCACTATTGATAAGTGGCCATTAAATAATTCAAATATTATTATATTATATTATTATTTTATTATACTTGTAACATGAGAGCGACCCCACTATACCTGTATTATATTTGTAACATAAGAGAGACCCCACTACCTATATTATACTTGTAACATGAGAGCGACCCCACTATACCTGTATTATATTTGTAACATAAGAGAGACCCCACTACCTGTATTATATTTGTAACATGAGGGAAATCCCACTACCTGTAATATATTTGTAACATCACAGCGACCCCACTATACCTGTGATATATTTATAACCCCAGAGCGACCCCACTACCTATATTATATTTGTAACACGAGAGAGATCCCACTATCTATATTATATTTGTAACATGAGAACGACCCCACTACCTGTATTATATTTGTAACATGAGAGCGACCCCACTATACCTGTATTATATTTGTAACATAAGAGAGACCCCACTACCTATATTATATTTGTAACATGAGAACGACCCCACTACTTGTATTATATTTGTAACATGAGAGAAATTCCACTACCTATATTATATTTGTAACATAAGAGAGACCCCACTACCTATATTATATTTGTAACATGAGAACGACCCCACTACCTGTATTATATTTGTAACATGAGAGCGACCCCACTACCTATGTTATATTTGTAACATCAGAGCGACACCACATCTATATTATATTTGTAGCATCAAAAGGACTCCAATGCTTATATTCGTAACATCAAACACAAAAATATGAAATATTTATTAAAGCAAGGAACGTAGCTGTTAATGAAATTTAGCGTGTTTCAGTTTCCTGTAAAAATTGGAAACATTTATTTAGTTGACAAAGTTATGTAAGGCACTACTGTATATTCTTTATTAATTAGACTTTTATTAACTTCTGTTGTTTTCATCTTGTTTTAATTACTTTCTATTAAGAACAAAGAAGCTTAATGAGCTACTATTTTATGATATGTATTATAAACGTTTGAAGCAGGACAACTGGAGGCTAATGAATAGAAGTTCTTGGTTTTATAAGCAGTGCTTAAATTCTGTCAAAATCTAATTCGTTCTAGGAAAAAAAGTCTCAACTCTTCGTTAGAAAATTTTCCAATCTAACCTATTAGTGTCTCTGGAAGAACGATCTTGTTAAAAGCTTAACATCGTTCACGTGGGATTAATCAAAGACTTTTATCATCTCAAACATAGATAGATAGATAGATAGAGACGCGATGTTAAGACAACAAAAGAATACTTAGAAAAGTAATGATTGTTCCACATGAAATACGAAAGATAATAAGCTTTAGAAACGGGAAAATATCCAGTGCTTTCTTGGAAATCATATCTATGTAAGATTTCCTATTATACGAGTGAATAACAATAACACGAGCTGTGCCGCGGTTTGACAAGAATCGCGGACGTAGAATTCCTCTTCCTTCAGTCTCTATGAATAGGCAGACCTATAGGTTTTACTGGTTTGGATCGAATGACGACAGCAGACTGATATTCGTATATAATATGTTTACCCCATTTACGTGTCTATGTGTACCTTTATGGCTTCCGATCCAATAGTTCTCTGCAAATATACGTTTGCTTATCGTAATTAGGCACTTTAGAATTGCTCAAAACTTTCTACCGAATTAATACTAGACCCCTAATTCACGGTTGATTGAAGTATTATTTATATGATCTACTGGATGATTTACTTGACTGGTGCAGAACAATTTTGTGTTAAATAAATTTGGTATACGCTGCACAAAATGTTCTACGTTCTAACCGTTTTGCTACTTAACAACGACCAACAAGGTCAGTCCATTGTTCGTGCACGCTCACAGTGTTGTTGATATAGAAAAATTATCTTATAATGGAGAGGAAGAACGATTTGACATGTCTCAATTTTTTCTAATATTGTCCAATAAATGAGCTCAGAAAATAGTGTTTGAAACACTAACGAAGAGGTACAAATGAGTGCAAAAATAGACTGTTTACGAACGTGAGTAAATGTTTTTTTTAACATATATAATTTTTGAGTTAAGCTACAAAACAGAACTATCTGCACATAGCCGTCCCTAACCTGAAATTGATAGACTAGAAAGAAGGCAACTAGTAAACAACCCACACAGCCAACTTTAGGGCTACCCACACTTGTCTGATCAAATAGTGGAGTTTCATCTTCACTCTTATAACGCACTCCCGGCCCCAAAAGTATTGTATACGTTTTGCCACTAGAGACAGAGATAGTCAACTAAACTTATGTTATCCATACAATAGATCATGAACCTTTAAACATAAAACGCTAGTTAAGGTCAGTGTGAAAGTTGAAGTTTCTTGTTTTTTTTTTAAAGTAATATAAGTTCTAATATGTATAAAAAAACAAGTTGCATACGTAAAAATGTTGTGATAGGATTTACAAATTTGATATTGTTCATAATTAGAATTCTAACTTATTGTTTTAATATGTATGAAAACACAAGCTGTACGCTTAAAAATAATTTTTTCGATGCTTGTAGTGGGCAGAGCACAAATAGCCCATTGTGTAGCTTTGTGTTTAATAACAAACAAACAAACCATATTATCTTTAGGCAAGAAGGCATGACGCTGGAAAAGATAATGGCTGTGATTCTAGCGAAGCATTCCAGAGTAAAAAAAATACTGTGGAAAAAAAAAGAACATCAAGGGTTAGCTGCGGATTAATATGAGGAAAGGTTAAGGAAGGGACTAAGGAAAAGGATCAATAAAGTGATCACTATTCTCGTTGGTGGCTGCAATAACCTGATCTACATGCATATCATTATATGAATCACTTTGGTAGTTACATGCTGTAACCTGATCTACATGCATATCATTATATGAATCACTTTGGTAGTTACATGCTGTAACCTGGTCTACATGCATATCATTATATGAATCACTTTGGTAGTTACATGCTGTAACCTGATCTACATGCATATCATTATATGAATCACTTTGGTAGTTACATGCTGTAACCCGATCTACATGCATATCATTATATGAATCACTTTGGTAGTTACATGCTGTAACCTGATTTACATGCATATCATTATATGAATCACTTTGGTAGTTACATGCTTTAACCTGATCTACATGCATATTATTATATGAATCACTTTGGTAGTTACATGCTGTAACCTGATCTACATGCATATCATTATATGAATCACTTTGGTAGTTACATGCTGTAACCTGATCTACATGCATATCATTATATGAATCACTTTGTAGTTACATGCTGTAACCTGATCTACATGCATATCATTATATGAATCACTTTGGTAGTTACAAGCTGTAACCTGATCTACATGCATATCATTATATGAATCACTTTGGTAGTTACAAGCTGTTCAAGAAAGTCAAGGTCACTTCCTTGATACGTCGTCCAATACACAAACATACAAAAGAAATGATATAAATAAGAATTGTGTTTATATATAAATTAGTGATTGTTTGGTATCTTTATACATTTGTACTTGAATAATATAATATAATATTGGGAGACAAAGCCTGTATCGTTTAATCCTTTTCTAACCTCAAATCTATATGCTAGCATTAGCTTGCTGGTAAGCGTTTCTTTATATTTTACACATTCCAAGGGGAATCATTTCATTGAAGCAGTGCATGAACGATGGGATATGACTATCCTTTAAATGGGAAAGAAAAATCGGAGTACTTAACACCGATTGTGTAACTTGAAAAATCTGACAAAAACTTTAGCTTACATGCATGCCTTTTCAGGGATATTTTCTATTCCCATCAACATTTATTACAACGTTAAAAGTACTTAGTTAATTAATTTTTGTTTCTTCTTGCCCCATACAGAAACAAGTGGGGTAAGACGGCTATCTCATCTATGGATACAATTAAGATAAATGTCACGAAAAAAGCAAAAGGTTATTAAATGATCCCTATTTATTATAAGTTTCATTTTTGGTTAAACCAAAGCTTGAACATAGACTTTTTTTTTTTAGATACTAAAAACCGCACTTCTTGAAGTTGGAGATTATTTTACCTATAAAGTTGGATAAAACGGTCCCCCACGATGGGGTAGATTGCCACCAGTTAATTCATAACATCTGAAATCTAAAGTAAGGGCTGCATTTAAATGAATTAAATCATGATTTAAATACTCCAAGCAGTGATTAGGAAGGCCGTGTTATGCGCAAATTGCGAATTATTTAGGACAATGACGCAAAATAGATACTAGTATGAAACAATGAAGTATATTGCGGTCGAAGCCTATGGTGGAAATATAAGTTATTAGTCTTGGGTAAGTTTATTGAACTTGAATTTTACATGTTTTTCAACATTTTTTGGCCCTCTATAATTTTTCAGTGTTTGAAATCAACAAGGTGAAATATTATTGAAGGCGTTATAATGTGACGGTCAATCTCACTATTCGTTGGTAAAAGAGTAGCCCAAGAGTTGGCGGTGGTTGGTGATGACTAGCTGCCTTCCCTCTAGTCTGTCATTGCTAAATTAAGGACGGCTACCGCAGATATCCCTTGTGTAGCTTTGCGAGAAATTCAAACCAAACAAAGTTAAATTGGTAATTTTTTAATGAAGAATTTTTTATACAAGTCATTCGCACATATAAGTATTTACAAGCACACTTAGAGTGTTTGGAGGCTCATTTAATTATTTTTGTACTTGCTCAGAAAATCGGATAATTGTTCTCTCCAGGAACAATTACATAGCTTATAAAATATTACATCGAGTCTTTCCAAGTTGATTACTATAGTCTTTTGCTCTAGAAATTGTCCAAGTTGCTTACTATATAATTCTCTTCTATAAACTGTCAAATTAATTAATGTAATCCTTTGTTCCATAAACTATTCAGGTTGCTTACTATAGCCCTCTGTTCCATAAATTATCCGATAACACTCCCACGTGGAGGAATTTAGGTAGCTAAATGATGGACTACAAACTGCAGAAACTTTCAAAACAGATGTGTTAGATTTAATAAGCCTTAGCTTCAGCACGCGTAATATCAATGTGTAGTACAAATTTAAATAAAGAGGTTTGTACGTTATATCAATGTGTAGTACAAATTTAAATAAAGAGGTTTGTACGTTATATTAAAACGATTTTTGCCACCATGCATCTCGATAATAGTCATGTAGTGTAGTTTCCTGTGCGAAAGAGACGGTCATAAGGATGTCATGTCTAACTCATGTCACTCCTCCCTGAAAGTTTTACATAATCCATCTAGTGTACAAGAATGACGGTCTCCCTATTCCAGTTTCAATTGTCCAATCGCACAGAGATCCATAGGAACTGCTTCCGGTGATTTGACCGGTGTGTTTTTGTATGAAATAGCATAGATACCCGTTTTATTCTCCAGTTGCTTGAGGTATGCGTTGGTTGGTTGAACGGATACGTCATGGAAGCAGCTCCTGTAGACATGACTTATGTTGATTTTCCAGAAGGAGATCCTTCTTGATTATACTTCGTACTGTTGCCTGAGAAATTTGGACGGCTTTTATCACTGGCCTATATGTTTGTTGATTCTCGAATGTTACAAGATGCAATACTTTGCTTATCATGACTGGGATACGACTTGTTGCAGGTCTCTTTCTGGATGATCCTGGTGTCCTAGATTGACCCATATTCCTTTGTTTTTCAATGTCATTAAGTACAAGGGATATTCCCGTCATGGAAATTATAAATCCTTAACATAAACATATCTTTGTGATCTGAGAATATGAATATTTTTTGTCGGAAAGGGCTGTTACATATCCTTTCCTAAAGCGATCAGTTTTCGATAGTATCATATTAACAAACAATGTAAAAATGTAGTTTTAATACATTCCGTTCTACCACAACTTTGAAAAGTCTGATAGTTAGGACACTCGACTTACAATCTGAGGGTCTCGTGCTCAAATATGATGGCCCTTTCAGCCGTGGGAGCGCTATAATTTGACGGTTAATTTTTCTATTCGCTAGTAATATGTAGCCCAAGAGTAGATGGAGTGGTGTTGACTAATTGCCTTCCTTCTGGCCTATCACTTCAAGTTAAAAACGACTGGTGCAGATAGCCTTCGAGTAGTTTTGCACGAAATCCCTAAAACAAACAAACCACAGCGAATGTATGCCAACCGTGTTTGTCATGTGACTTGTTGATTTGCATATTCACAATCATTTTAATAAACCTTACTGTGTAATATTTTATGTAGAAAGCATCTTCAAAGTTTTTCATATTTTAGCACTAGTTTGAAGCCTATTTCTAAAGCAGCTATGTAGAAAATAAATCCTCTTTACTTTCGTATACAAACTTAATATCACAAGTGATTTATCATGCTATAAAGTTGATAAGCAATCTTTTTAAAAAGTAAATGTTAAGCTTATTAATGCAAATTTAAAATACACACCATTTTAAGATTACTGGCTGATTTTTGATTATATGCAAATAAGACCGTCAGGTAATAAGTTTTCAAAACACAGACACAAATGAAGTGGGCACATATGACTAAACAGGCTAAATCTTTGAACCAAATACGAGAACATTTTTACGATACCATCAGGAAAGATCGAAAGATCTCACAAATATGTTTGATATCGTTATATCAGTGATGATCGTTATCTCACAAATATCTTCTCACAAATATCTTCTCTATCTGTGATGAGTTTGATATCGTTATCTCACAAATATCTTCTCTATCAGTGATGAGTTTGATATCGTTATCTCACAAATATCTTCTCTATCAGTGATGTGTTTGATATCGTTATCTCACAATTATCTTCTCTATCAGTGATTAGTTTGAAATCGTTATCTCACAAATATCTTCTCTATCAGTGATGTGTTCGATAGAGTTTGATATCGTTATCTCACAAATATCTTCTCTATCAGTGATGTGTTTGATATCGTTATCTCATATCGTTATCTCACAAATATCTTCTCTATCTGTGATGAGTTTGATATCGTTATCTCACAAATATCTTCTCTATCAGTGATGTGTTTGATATCGTTATCTCACAAATATCTTCTCTATCAGTGGTTATCTTCTCTATCAGTGATGTGTTTGTTTGTGAGATAACGATATCAAACTAATCACTGATAGAGAAGATATTTGTGAGATAACGATATCAAACTAATCACTGATAGAGAAGATATTTGTGAGATAACGATATCAAACACATCACTAATAGAAAATTGCGAAGTGTTTCTTCTCTGGCTTAAAATACTTACCTCTGCAGCAGGCCAAATGTCTACACGTAACGAAATTAAAATCTTTCTTTAATTTCATGTCCCAAATAAAATCGATCAGGCACTCTTTTATGTGAAATTTGGAACGTGATTTTATACACACAATTATACAGTAAGAATACACGAGTATACCAAAAATAGAACAACATTTTATACTGATACAGCTACATATATATATTAGTAGTCACTTTTAAAGTGTGAAATTAATAATTTTAAACTACTTCAAAAGAATATAAGCATAATATTATCATAACAGCGTATAAGGTTTTTCACGCAAAGTATCAAAGACTCATTTTGAAATATTTTCGATACTGTGCACTGGTAAACATTATGTTATATACAGTTACTGACTCTTGTATAATTTTATTAATCTCAAGGTTGGCCTATGATCTGAAGTTTTACGTTTAATGCAATTACGAGCCTTACTTTAAAAAAATATTAATGTTATTAAAAGAAATAATAATTAATCCAATATATTAATTAATTTAGTTTCATTTGATGACTTTAAAAACACGATAATTAATTAATTATGTATTAGCATATTTTACGAGGTATTTATTGTGATTATTTAGAAAACAAAACAAACTTAAAGCGATGGAGAGACGATACACAAAAGTCAGTTTTAATCCATTCAGACATTAAAGTAATATATTCTGCGAATGTTTCGTGAAGGTTTTACGCTTCCTGAAGTGGCAACTATAAGCCATCGAAAGTTAAAATTAAGCTTTACAATACTATTTGAAATCTATGCATATCATAATTCTTATTTGTTTCATTTATTCATTTATTTTTTGTTCTAAACTGGTTAATCGACAGGAAACACAATAATTTCCAAGCTTATCTCGCTTATGAACAAAGAAACAAGATTGTGTGTGTGTATATATATATATATATATA
>NW_013666763.1:0-41081 GCF_000517525.1 Limulus polyphemus
GACCCTCAGATTGTGAGTCGAGCGCCTTATCCACCTGGCCATGCCGGGCCCTTGAACAACGAACATATCTTTTACTGTAAAACAATAGAATGAAAAAGAGTGTGGCACAAATAGTTGAAAAAGTTGTATTATATTAATTAATAAATATATATTTTCTTAGTAATTCGTTTGTTTCTTTTAACGTCAATCTACTCAATAGGCTATCTGCGCTCTATCCATTACAGGGAATCGAACCGCGAATTTTTAACATTGTAGGTCCATAAACTTAAAGCTGTAACACTGGGGGACTTTGCTTAGTGTAAAATCGACGAACTATAGTAAAATGTTTTAATGCATGATGGCTTAAGAATGACTTTCTATGTTTCAACTTTAATATTCATCGTATCGTAAATGATTTCAATATAATATTAAATGTTTTTTGTTTTATTTTTTGTTCTCTGTTTTAATGGATTAGAGAGCCATTAATTAAAATAAAGGCCAGTACTAGGCCACAACGTCCGTGTCTTTGTAGCAGCAACAAGACCATATAATTGCTTTTTCTGTTATGCCGCATTCCCTAACATTGTGTAGCGTTTGTCAGTGGGATAATTTAATTTTCAAACGATCGTTTAGCTGGCTTCAATACACTGGCAGCCTGCCTTTGAAATTAGCGTTATCAAAGTGAAGTAAGAGTATTAATCAATAGATTCAAGTTACCGAGTGTAATGAGTAGCGATGCGCTAGCGACATCTGTTAATATTTGCATATTATCAAAGCTGTAACCAATCGTTCAAATTTGTGGGGCAAATATATTAAAAAAAATTTATTGGTTAAAAAATTAATACCTATCGGAAATAACAGTGGATCAGGCAAAGAAATCTGAAAATATATACCGTACCCTATAAATTTCTTAATATGGCGTTAGCCAGAATCACGTGACCAAATCGCCTAATCAGCAAGTTAAAATGGTTAACGGACAGCTTTAAACCTCAGTGTTACAAAAATCAAAATAAGCAAATAATAAAAAATAACGACTACAAATTTACAAATGCTTTTATTAATACATTTGAATTAGTTTTATGGGTTTTCTTTTATTATTGATTCTTTAAAGCTTTACTTATTTATTATTTATAGAAATAATTCGGTTATTATTATTATTATTATTCGGTTATTGTTCACAATAATTTTTCAACTTATTTACATGAAGCACATAATTAAGGCTGTATTTATAATAATATTTTAATATGGCTCCAATTTTTACTTAATAATACATATTTTAATGTTTGTGAATAATTGCAATTGTTTTAGAGCAAAGGCACATTGGGCAACCCGTTGTGTCCACCGCGAGGAATCGAACCTCAGACTTTAGCGTTTTAAGTCCGTAAACTTACTACTGTTGGGTTACGTGACAATTGTTTAAGTTTATTCCAAGCTGGCGAAGCATGACTATAAATAATTATACTTGTCACAAGATATTAGTATTAGGCCTATTAAATTTTTGTCTAGTCCCTTAAGAGAGCACCCACTGTCCCAGAGTTGTGGAAACTGGTCACGAACCAAGGATAATTTAATTAGATTAAAATTGACAGTTTATTATGTTCACCTTATCTATGATGGTATTGTGGGCTTGATATAAAAAGTATTTTTAACCTCCGCTACCAGGTCATATAATATCGTTTAAGCAACAAAAACTTTAAAACACTGTTGCACTACGCATTCTTGGTATTATCATTCTTATTTCGAAAGCACGAGAAAAAAAAGGGGGGGTAGATTTTTCAGTGATTGAACGAGACACGAAGCATCGCCAAACACTAGCACAGAACATCCGCTCACGATGCTCGTTTAATAGAAAAATTAAAACTTGTCTGATTGAGACGTAGTTTGTTTGTTCGTTTCAAATATTCACACAATGACAGCAATTTGTGATAGAAGTCACTAATTTTGAACTGATAAACTAGAAGGAAGGTCAACAGCAACCACCTTCTACTACAATACAAGTAAGACGTGACCGTCAGTTTTCTAACGTACCTACAGTCATAAAATGAATTATGGACCCTCGGATTCGCAGTCCGGCCCGATGACTACTTAAATACTAGAGTAACTAGACCATGCTTAGTTTGGTAGTGAAAGAACCCCAACATTCGTGACAACTCAGCACCGTATGTGATGAGCGCGTCATCTGTTGGTACAAAATACTAATACCTTAAACTTCAATAAAAATACTGAAGTTGGGCTAAATTCCTAATGTGGATAACAGTTTTATCTTCATCATATGTAATAAAGTTTTACTAACTTTTTATGAAGCAATTAATTTTATTTCAAGAGTACATCACAATCGTGAAATACACAAGTGCAAATATTACATCTTACACAAAATAACAAAACTAATAACTGACTCACAAACTTCCTATACTTTTTTCTGACATGAATTATAATTCTAAATACTTTTTAAATTACAAGAAAAGTGACGAAACACATAAATTTAAATCAATGTCTTATTCGTAACTCTCACAAACATAAATAACCTTTTCATGAAAAAATAGACAAATTCTTCAAAAATATGTCGTATTAGTTTTTGTAATAATTATATTGTGATATTAATAATAATTACTTAAATTCAAACAAATGTATTACTAATCCTGTGATACAGAGTAGTTAATTAAATAAAGTAATCTATTAAGAGAAAATAATCATCTCTGAGGTGACATAATTTCCCAGGAACAGTAGAATATATAGAACAAAGTCACTGGTAACATCCACCCCCCTAATTCTCGCCCTTACGAAAATTAACAGCTTCAAACCACAAAAGACTGTTTTCATACATTGATGGTCATCCAAAATGTATTATGACAAATAGCGTATCAAGCATCAATTATTGCGCACTATTTATTATTAATTCAAGTATTAGACCTTACACTCCGTCTTAACGATGAATACTACGTAACAATTACAAAGTTTTAAAATTATCATTAGACAATACCAAAACGTCTATCACTTAAAGTCAAAACTTGCAATGCTGTTCCTTCCAATCGAAGTTTTACGATTCATTTGTCCAATACATACCTAAACATGTACTTTAAATCGTTCAAAAAGACTTCTTTTACATATAATTTTTCACTACGTTCTGCTTTCACCCACTTTATAATTTTTTTTTCTTAACTTTGATTTCGTTTCAAGAAAAAAATGTGAACAAACGTAACTTCCGTTAATTACCCATTTTGTAGTATAAGTGACCACCAGAGAGTGCCACTATCGACCCGACTTACTCGGAATATATTCTTGAACTGACTTTATATACATACATTGAAAACCTTAAAGAAATTGGTGAAATCTATTCTTCTACAGGTAAAACAAAAGCTAGAATTAAATGGCAAATAATTCGATAAAACTACGAAACTATAAGCCTTCATACTCAACACATTCGTAATACACTGAACATCTAAAACCACACATATTTGACAAAAAAAAAAGCTCAGCAAATATGTAAATGAACAACAGCTTTTTAGGTTTTACTTAGAACGTCTCAGATCTATAAGCGAACAACATCGGTTATTATATATTAGAATTCACGAAACAAATCACACTTTTAATACAGAACACAATAGAACAATTATTCTTAAAAGTCATTACACGTGTAGGCGGTGTGACAAACTTTAAGAAAACCAGGTGTCGTCTTATCTGAAAGTGCAATCTACCACCATATGTAAAAACTCTTCATACTGCAAGTTTACCACGCCTGCCTGATTAGTGTCTTTGGCTCGAAATTGGTCGGAAAGAGATTTCAGCATGACACAAATCTTGATGAAATCATCGAAGTGTATTATTCTTCCGCCATTACGGTTTAACTTGGATACCACCAGGTTCGAAAAATTCATTGAAAGTCTGAAATAAAAAGAAAATATGAAAGTTACACTGGTTTTATTTAAAATGTATTATGATAAATATACTCATTCACTCATCGGTACTCTGCTTTAAGCGGGGTTGAGACTCAAATAATAAAATGCTAATAAAAATGTTATTGTCAGTCACACATTCTTCTCCACTTTTTCTTATCTTTCGGCTTCCTCTTTAAATCAACATGTGTTCTTCCTTCTTTCTGCTCGTCCAGCAGCAACATCCTCTTCCTTCCATGCAATCACTTTCCTTCGATTTTTCCTTTTAAGTCTTCTTTCATCAAGCCTTCCCCTACATATCCAGTCCATTTTTTCCAACAAACCTTGCAACATCTCCAATACTTTTCCATTCTTCTTCTTTGTCCAAATGATTTTTTTTCGCCAAACCCACGTTTCAAACTTTTTAATCTTTTAAGTAAATGTACAACTATTTCAAAACTGTAGTCAACATTAGCTTTTGTTTAAATTATCAGACTATGTTTTGTTTTTAAGGGAGAACAAACTCACAATACAAAACTTTTGATCTTTTACCTGATCTTTGACGTTTCTCACCCTCACGGTAAACGAAAATCAGTAAAAATTCAAAATATCGTTCTACTATATTAAAAGTAATCAAAATATACTGTTTATCTTCGTTTTTCTTCTTCAGAGAAGAAAATTCTATCTTAAGCTACTATATAGAAAACGTGATGCTGAGTCTTTCCTAGTATAAACCAGAGAATGCTCAAAATTCCTAAGTGGCTTCTTCATGATTTAGAAATAGAGAAAAAGTGGTATTAAAAAAATAGTTTTGAAATATTTCATGCCTGTATTAATTATACCCGTCACATCACTATTTTGTTTGTATATTTACCTCAGATGGTAATAGAAAGATGGGTTGGGTGTAAATATATATCCAAAAGATGGCAGCACTTACATTAAATGTTTGGTTTGTTTACTGGAGACATAAAGCTACACAATGGACTATCACTGTAGTGCCGAATATGGAAACCCGGTTTTTTTAGTTATAAGCCTTCAAAATTAATGCTGAGCCTCTAAGTAGCCTTAAAACAAAGAAAATATTAGCAGATAACTAATTAATAACGGAAGCTCCAAAAGTACAGAGTAATCAAACAGAACCATGGTATTTTTTGCTTGAAGCTAGACAGTCAAGTCAAACATGTTTCACCTGGCCTATAACTTATAAGGCTAATTCTATGTTAAGTACTCACAAAAACGAAACTTTAATGAAAATTTAACTCTTTTCATTCCTGGTTTTGATAATTTTACTACATGTTTAATACGCACCGTCCATACATGGGAATTTATCTTTATTAAAGAATAGCTAGCTTGGCAAGATCTGGTAAACTTTTTTTTTCAATGTAACTATGACACAGAACATGCAAGACATGTCAAATCAAAAGAATTAATAAATAGATGTACAAAAGAAACAGAGAGAAGCGATGAACAGCATAAAACTGACTTTGAACAAAACATCAAATACTGTAAATCCACATCAGAAGACGTTTTACTGAGATGTATATATTAAAATTTTAAACGCTATAAATCTAGAATATGTACAAACATTACTGTACAACAATTAGCAACATTATACTCTAAAACATAATTTAGAAAATCCTCAGCTATGCTGTTAAAAACGTACAGTAGCAACTTACTATTATTCGACGTTAAAGCAGTACAGTAGGAAGTTACTACTAATCATTATCACATTAACTACATGCTGTTAGCACACTACAATAGGAAGTTACTAAATATACTACTCATTATCCCCATTAACTAATGCTGTTAAAAACGTACAGTAGGAAGTTACTACTAATCATTATCACAATAACTACATGCTGTTAACACACTACAATAGGAAGTTACTACATGTACTACTCGGTATCCCCATTAACTAATGCTGTTAAAGCAGTATAGTATGAAGTTACTACTAATCATTATCACATTAACTACATGCTGTTAACACACTACAATAGGAAGTTACTACATGTACTACTCGGTATCCCCATTAACTAATGCTATTAAAGCAGTACAGTAGGAAGCTACTAGTACTCGTTATTCCCAACAATTAAACTTTATTGAGAAGAAATGTTGGTGAACTTCAAATGATTAGTTAAGAAAATCATATTGGAGGGATATACAGAAAGAATGGTTTATTGGATTGTATGGTGACTGGATGGGACAAAAAGTTGTTATTAATGAAGTCCAGTTAAACTGATCCTTTGTTATCAGTAGAGTATCTCAGAGGTCAGTTCTTGAGCCTTTGCTATTTCTTACTTACATTAATTATATTGATAGGAACATAATTAGCAAATTAGGAAAGTTTTCCAATGACATTTAACTCTTGCGTATTTTTAGCTGTATTGAAGATCTTGAGCAGGGTGGATTTAGGATTTTCGAAGAAGGTAGAGTTCCAAACCAATAGATATTGGAAAGTCATTCAAACAGAAGAGTCTGACAAAGGAGTTTTTCTCTTCTCTCTTGGAAGCTGAAGACTTTTTGAAATCTGTATGTCAAATTTTTTATCACACTTTCCATTTGTTTTTTTTTTAATCACTCTCATCTGCATGTTAGGAATAAGAAATCTGAATGATCAATACATTCTGCTACCATCAACAAACCCAAAGAACAAAGCTATCTAATCATCTAGTTATACAGATCAGAATTATGAAGCACAACTATAAGGATATAAACCTACTTAGAAGGGTTATGTTCATATATAAAAAAAATAGTCAGTTACACGATGCTGACGTGCAATATGCTTATAGATCTACAACTTACTTATTCACTGTCATAAAATACAAAGATACAAACATATTTGGACAACATAAGATTGAAAAATTTACAATATTAATATTTTTACATAATCTTGCCCTATTGTGAATTAAAAATTAACTATGAAACAGAAAATTTCTTACTCTAACAGCAGACATAGAGCAAGGACAAATGGGCTTAACACTTTCTGTACTCCCTCGCTTGAAGTGGATTTTGAGATAGAGAAGTATTCCCTGTGAGGTATCAATGTCCATTAATTAAAAGGGCTCTTTCAAAGAGTTGTTGTGGGTTTTAAATCAATCATAATATTTTGGAAAAAAAAAAGATCCTTTATGGTATCTTCAATTTTTTACACATTACAGACAGTTCAGACCCCTTTCCATAGAACAATATGAGCATGAATAATCTTTCTACAACTTGCATATTTAATTTTCTCTTTATTTTCTTTAATTTTTTACTTCTCCTTTGATATTTTATTTTTGTGCTGGAAAGGAGGGATTGTGAAGACCTCCTGGACATGATAATTTTAAGTTACTACAGAACAATTTGGATTAATTGGTAAGTTAGACAGATATTTGTTAAATGACCTTTAATTATAGTAAATGCAAAGTAATGCAACTGGGTTATCATAATTTGGATCATATGTTAAATAAAGATTGGAACCAACTCAATATCGTGACTGAAGAAAAGGATTTTGGCATAATGATAGATATAAAGGAGTGCTCTGTTGCTAGCAGTAAAGCTAATAAAATATTAAGATGTATTTATAAACATATTTATTATAAGTGAAAATAAGCAATTATCTCTCAATACAAATCAAGTTATGCCTCACCTGGAATACTGTGTACAGTTTTGGTCTCCTTACTTAAGAAAGGATAATTGACTTATTGGATATGGGTTAAAAGGAGGGCTACTAAGAGTGTTTCATGGATGAAAGGGATATTTTACAGGGATAGATTAACATTTCTTAACTTATTTGTTCTTCGGAAAAGAAGGATAAATGATGATTTTATTGAAATTAAAAAATTTTTCTTTTGGATTGATAAAATAAAGATTCTGCTTTTTTTTTGTACTATATTATGAAGATAAAAGGATGAGAGAACACAAGCTTAAGGTTTGTAGAAGACACAGTAGGCTCCAGTTAAGATAGCTTTATTCCTCTAACAACTAAAGTGATTGACTTATGAAATATGGGTTGTCACTGGCAGTAATACTAGTAGAGGCCAGCACTTTATATGAGTTTAATAAGAGAATCAATGATTTCCTAAAGGCAAAAAATGGGTTTAAATTTTAACTTTTCCCAAGAGTGGGTGTGCAAAAATAGCTCAGAAGGACCAAAATGGTCCCTTTTTTTCATTTGTGTTAGGATAGTTAGTTATTAAAGTTTCATGATCTCATGTTCCATGAGGGGGTTATTATTGTGGTATTTACATTTTTTAGCAATATATTTCCTAGCCACAGGTTTCAACCTCAGGCTTGTCATGAACCAGGTTAGAACTATACCAGCTGATCTAATGGGCTAGCATTCTAGTGATTGCTAGCAAGGCTACTTTTAACAACTCAAACTACTACATTGTTCTCTTGCCACAATAAGGGTCATCCTCTGGCCAAACATCAGGGCACCAATATGGTACTTTCATTATTCGTGATATATTTCTTTGCCTTGGATTTGAACTTGAGACGTATCACATGCCAGACAAGTGCTCTACCGAGTGAGCTAGTAAGGCACTTTTTAATAACTCAAGTTACAATACTGTTATTATTTATCCTCATGGCTAAATACTACTTAAAGTAAGAACTTGCCACAACTGATTATCCATGTGACTAAAATGCTAGTGAAACAATGCAACAGAGGACAGTTTATCCTAAGGTGTTAATATAACAAGATAATATTAACTAATGAACAACTATATGGCTAACTGCCTTATAATAAATAGTGCAATGTTTGTGTGAGGCAACAAACAAGTCTACTTCTCCTACAAAGTAATTATGAGAACTCACCTGTAGCCAAATGTAGTAAGTGCTTCGTGAAACTCCAGTGCATCTATACTCCCTGATCTATTTCTGTCAAATCTCTCAAAGCACTGTTTCCATTGCTGAATACAGTTCCATAATGACACAAATTCATGGATATCGATAGTATTAGTACGATCTCGATCAAACATTCCTACCATCAGGCGACAGGTTTCCTAAAAAAAACAGATACTGATATTTGCAATATCTAATATATTCTAATCATGTTTTTATCTATTTATTTTGATTTATAAAAAAAAAACTCTTCCCCTGTATCAGAAACCTTACTGCTTATGGCAACTAGAGTAAATGAATAAAAAAATTCACAAAAGCATACATTAAATATCATAAAGAGAAATCAACCGTTTTAACTGAATGTGCACAGAATCAGTCCATTGGACCAACCTCACACTGGAGAAGGAATGTGGACTGTAATTCCAAATTTACAGGGTGTGAAATATGGCAAGCTTTTAATGAAATGTATGAATCTGTTGTACACAAAAAATCAGAAATGTTATAAAGGTATATATATATACTAATGATATGACTGTGAATTGAAGACATCAGTCTGACTCAGAGAAGTCAGAATGTATGTGATGTTCATGTGAAGAATTAAGATACTTTTGTCCATCATACAACTTGCATAAGCTCTAGAGCGTATAAAATGCACATCTGCAGTTTTTATCATTATCCATATTTATTGTATCTGGTATTTACTCTCATCTACCACGAACTGTCACTAAATTGGCAATATAAGGCAAAATGAATAGGTAATAACTCTGACATCAAATGCATAATGCCATGTTGAATGGCACTATGTAAAAGATTATGGCATGTATACTTTGACCCCTTTCTGTGCATACAAAGTTAACACCTTAACCATCAGTATAAATTAAAAATTGTATCGTAGACAACCTATTTCAACACCTGAACTGTCTGTAAAAGATAAAAACTGAATTTTAAATAATCTGTTTCAGCATCTTACAGTATTTTAGGTAGTTATCCAGAAAAACTGGAATCAGCATTAATAACTTTATCTCTCTAAAAGTATTCAATATCTTATTGTAATGTAAACTTTATCCAGAATACACTGACTCGTGATCTTTCTAACTGACAAACTGTACCTGGACAACCTGATTCAACATTTGCTGTCTGGTAAACTGTATTACGTACAACCTGATTCAACATTTACTATCTGGCAAACTGTATTACAGCCAATCTGATTCAAAATATTACTACATGCTTTGTAATGTATTGAGTATATAATAACTTGTAAGCTATTTTTTAATGAATCTTATAAAGTATTAAAAAGATATTAATGAGATGAGTAATGTTTTACAATTTTAAAACAAAGTGCTGCTTTACAAAAGCATATAGCAATATAATATGTATGTAAAATAAATTTTTGTTTGTCTAAAAACTATCTTACATAGTGAAAACATGAGTAAAGATCAAAGTCATGGATGTGTTTATAAAAATTGTACTTAAACAGAATGACTTTTCATTAATAGTTATTAAAACTTGGCTTGGCATACCCGTTGATAACTAAATCCAGTCATAGTTTTTGTTAGATGAATGTACAAACAAGGACTGCTACAACTTAGAGGTAGAGTTGCATCACTTGTAGGTAATTATAGGTGGGATGGTAAAACACAATACTTTAATTAACTTTGAGTATATTCTGTTGTTTTTGCTGGGCACAATTGCATTAAGTATTCCTTGGAAGTTTGTTAATAACTTGGAGAAGGACAATACAACAATAATGTATATCTTGCACTTGTGCCAGTGAATGATACTTGTTCATGTTAGTTTCATGTATATATTGAAATTACTTTATACATACTAGCTTTCCATATGGGTACCACTATTTTATATGAATTGGTGTTCAGATCAAAAGTTAATACACCAGTCTAAATTTTATATACACTACCTAAGTATGTTCTGTAACCTTACTATATTGCATTACTTTGTTTAAGAGGTATTATATGTTACAATTTAATGAACTAGTGTTTTCATGTCATAATATACACTTAAATTAGATGTGCCTTTTGCAAATACTTGAATGCTTATAAGAGTCTTAGACTATTCTTGTACTGGTAAACTGTGTGGAGCTTAGTAGTAAACAATTACCTGATATTTATGTGTTTTGTAAGTAATAAAAATCTTATTTGTTAATATATTTAAAGTAATTCTTAAATTAAAGTAATACTTATGAAGATCATTTTGAATTACTAGTTTACTACATGGACTTAGAACTAACATAAATCTTTTAAGCTGGTCAAATCTCTTGATATATGATTCGGATTATGGCCAAAAATATTACTAATAGTCAATAGTACCCAAATGATCATTTAACCCATTCTTATCATTATATGTTTCTGTTTTTGGTGTATGTATTTATTTATGACATCTAATATTTCTAAACAATTAGGTATAGAGGATTTTTTCACCAACTTATAATTTAGTTTACTAATTTAATTTATATCTATTATATTAGTTTGCTTCAATTAGTATTTTTAAATAATTCCCTGAATAAAGTTGTGTAATACCAGTAATAAGTTAACTAATGCAAATATTAGTTATCCACACCCTGAAAGCTTGTACTGCCCTTGGAACTACTTCCTCCATTATCGATCATGATCAATCTGATGGCCATGATTATGCACTGTTCTCTGACATTAAACTTTCCAATGTAACAATACTTTTGTAAAGGATGATTAAACCAATCCTAAACCATAGGTCTTTAACCATGGATTTTCCAATTTCATGTATGTATTGCAATCAAACCACATCATATGCATAGTTCCCACAGTATCAACAAGTAAAGCTGACAGCTTCCAAAACAAGAAAGTTGGATATACTAGATCAAGGGCACGACTTTATACAGTTACACTTAAGGTCTAAAGTCATTTCCTGGGTTTTGAAATATTATTCAGGGTGACTGAAAATTATATAACAATTAGAGGAACTAACTGTTAAATTTCAAGTGTATTTTTCTGCAGTATTAGTTCCTAGTCAACATAACCTAACAACTTTAGTTGACAACACATTCCTGACAGCCAACAGTATCCTTAACACTAAGTCAATAACAAAGTATAATGTGTGCATAAAGATGGTTGAATTTCTTAACCACCTAACTTAAATGGCTTTTAGGGAAGTGGAAATGATGTAACAGAACAGGATACAAAACAATCTCTTCACAGGACTTGAATCCTGATCAAATTTCATGAAAAGCATTCTCTCATCTAAGACCTTCTGCAAATTAGGTGTGTAAGTTATAACAAATAAACAAACACAGTAATATGTTTAATTAGAATTTGATCCAATGACCTCTGACTGGTTCATCTGGTGGTCTTTTAATTTCTCTCTTGCAGATCAAGGGAAACATGGATTACCCTTCTTTTCATGTTTCAAGTTTTCTTAACTTTAAAACTGGAAGAATACTGCCTTACTTAAAAAGGCAAAGATGGATTAGCGATATCATTTTAGATTTAAAAACTAAGTATGAAAACTTATTTAAATGTTTTACTCATATGTTTAGAATAATGAACAACTAAGGTTTAGGCATTAGACAGACTATCTTTGTAAAGTTTTTATTTTTAAACAGTAGGTTGGCTGTAAAGCAATTAATATTACCAAAAATACATTAAGCCTAAACTGAAAACAAAAACCTTCTTAAAATTAACCACAGGTAAATCCAACCTCCAAAAATACAAAGTTACTTGCAAGCTTTCAGTTCTTATTGTGAACCACTTTTATATGAAAGGAAAGAAAGATGAAAACAAACAAATCCAGACATTTGTATTACAATTGTAGTAATCATACACAGCTAAGTTTTATCAGACTTTTTGTAATTCTAAGTTATTGTTCATTTTGATCATTTTAAAAAGTCTGCAGTTAAAATTGATGTTGCAAGATGTTGTAACATGATATGTAGTGCTGGATGTATTCTTATTATTGGAAATTAAGTGTTTTTAAATGTGTGGAGAGATATTTAATGGTGAATCCCACATATTTCATGTTGAAATATGGACAAATAATAAATAAAAAAACAATAAATGGTGACATTTTGGTGTATGACCATTAAATAAAAAAAAATGTTTGGCTCTAGTAACTGGTTTAAAAATGCAGTTTAATTACAATTATGTATACATATGTCTAAATAACTTCATTTTAAATGTAATTATATGCTCTTCTATATATGGTAACAATAGGATAATCAACTTTTTAGAAACATCAATTTGTGGAATGTGAGAATGGTAGCTTTGTTATGTTCATCTTGTTTACATTTATCAATAATAAAACTGCAAAATTCATTTTTTTTAGAATTATCTAATCCTTTCTACTTTATGCAACAGCTTATAACTACTAGTAATCATATTAAAACAACCAAGTTAGAATAAAGGGTCAGCATATAAAGATGATATTAAAAAACAGATCTTAAAATTATATAAAAGGGCAACTCATATAAAGGTGTAATGTAAAGGTGTGTAAATTAAACAAGAAGAAACTGGAGAACAGTTGGAACAATCGGTAATATGAATATGAAAAGGGAAAAAAGTTTTCCAAATTTGTTCTTGTTTCAACAAGCAATATTACTTACTTCTCTTACTCGCAGGTATTAGGAAGATGTAAAGTTTACACTTCATGAAACAATAATTTATAAATATAGATATTTTATATATGGAAACCAATGGTTTGTGTCTATCTACTGCACTAATTTTTGTCAATGTTTAAAATGTTAAATGCTTTTCATACAAAATAGTCAGTTTTTTTTTAGATATATTTTTTACTTAGTAAAACTATTTTCTGAAATAAATAAGCTTTATTTTTTATCTTGATGAAAACCTGAGCACTATGTTAGTCCATTTAGCTTAAGCATTCTGACATGCAGTGTCTTAGACCACATGTTCTTTCCTCACTTCAGATTTTCCGTGTATCCTTAGACCCTTAAGTCATCAATTTTAACATGGTGGCTGTGGAGAGCAATTCATCATCATCAAAAATTATCAAAAAATATTAATATATACACTACAGTTATAAACAATCTCCAGGTCAGATAAATACCTACCAGTGAAATTGGTTTCCTACTGGCCTGTATCTATTTACTATATGTAATGCCACTTCAAGAAGAACAACAATGATTTTAACACTTTTTGACTTCATATTTCTCTTAATTTAAATCATATACAAAGCTGCTATTTTTAATATGATGTAAGAGTGTTTAGACCTGTTCAGAAACATAAAAATAGTGTTCATTCCAGTTTTTGGAACAGTTATGGCAATATTCCAGATTTCGTTAAAAGTTTGACACTGTATATAGTCACAGTAGTGTTGCTCTCCATTCCAACTTGTCTAGAGTCATTACAATGCCTCTACATATGTCTGATTTATAATATTCTTAATTAATTCCAATGAAATTCTTTGAGTACCAAACTGTTATAATGTGTATGTATAAAAGCATGTAAAAAATCTAATGTTAAAACATTTATCACTGTTATACTTGATTCAAATTTCTGTTCCACTTTGAATTTAACATGTTTACAATTAAAGTAACAGCTGGAACAAAGAAATGTGACTTTTTTTAGTTAATGATGACAGACATATTTCCCAGTAGTTTAATTTAAAGTGTCAGGATGGTCATCCAACCAATATTTTTCATGAAAGTGCAAGAAAGAATAATCATGCTCTCCACCAACCTGATCATAGATGCCATCACAGCTACTAAAATATGATGCTTCTGTAGTGAAGGCATTGATGTGCAAAAGAACTGAATCTCTACAAAAGTCACAAGCTTTCAAAACAACTTACCAAATAATCAAATTAAATGGATAGTGTAGATTATCTGGTTTATACAAATAATAAAAATCATCACAATCATTACAATATATGCAACAAATAGTTTCCTAACCTCATTAAATGGTGACCAGTCACCATTTAAAAGGGCTCGTTGGAGTTCTAAAGAAGAGATATGACCACTTCTATCTTGGTCTACAGCATTAAACCATTCCCACAAGTCAGGTGGAACACCAGGGGGTCCTGATGAAGGTGTACCCCATGCTGCTTTTGATGAATGCATATTTAAAGATTACACAATATGAAATATACCTCACAAGTTTGCTGTATTTCAAATATAAGATATATTAAAACTAAATAAAAACAATAATATTTAGAAAATGTCTTCAAATACTATTGTGACAAACTTGGTACTTCTTTTTACATAAAATATAAAAGTTCAATTACAAAAAACAATTAAATTTTAAAAGGTAATTAGGAAATGATTACTACATATAAGCAGTGCTTTTTTTCTGGCAGAACTATCCAGAATGGGGTACCAGTACTTTTTAATGAATGAGCAGCAAAAATAAATAAGACATTACACAAAAATTGCTTCTTCAGATACGATCAAATGCTTTTATTTCTATAATTTATTGTACATATAATACTCGTATAATCAAATGTGTTACTACCAACTAGCAGTAAGATCAAGTATTCAATTAGGATGGTCATAGGCTGGGGTGGAGTAACAACTGGAAAAGGTTGTAGAAAGTATAGGAGAGTTCAACGGATATAAAACATGGTATTCTTTCGTGAAACCTACTCCAAGTTGAAGTTGAAAGAATTTTGATAGAGAATGAGAATCAATGTGTAATTGAACCGTATCAGATGACTAATGCCCACAAGTTTAGCTGAAACTTTCTAATCCAAAAAACTAACATATACTAGCAACTTAAAAATTATTTTTAGTGACTTGTTTAGTTTTTCTCTATTTTAGTTATAGTGTCATTTTTGTAAAAAATACAAAACTATAAAGAATACATGTCTGACATATTATGGCAAAAATTGTAACCTGCAAGATAAAGGTACAGCCTAAGCATCCATTCCTTTCAATAACATCCTCTTATTCCTAAATTTGGTTCACAAAATTTTGAACAAATGAGATTATTACATAGAGCACTTCACCTGATAAGCTATTTCAGAAATCCATAAATTAAGAGAGAAATAATTTATATTATGGGACATGAATAATGAATGACAAAAACACCAAAAAATATTATTGAAATAGTCCATGACATGTGGTCTCCCCGATCAGAAATATGGCCATTTATAAGATTATAACTAATCACTTGTTTCAGCAAATTCCCAATTTGCCAAATTGGTAATTACAGAAACAATTCTGAACAGTATTGTAAATAAAAGCATAAGAAAAGAAGAAAGCTTTATTTATGTAGTTCTGAAAATGCCAGTTTCCCCATTTATATATATTTAAAACAAAACAAAAAGAAACATTATTGTATTTTTCAAAAAGTGAGGGTATTTATCTTACATTTTAGATACCAGACACATTTATATAATTTAAAATTCTGCTGTGTATCTCCTACTAGTAAAGAACTTTTGTGAAATATTCAAAAGAGCAAAACATACCTGTGCCCTGTTGAGCTGGATATCCACCATATCCCCACGACATTAGTTTTTCAGTTCCTAGATTTTACCAGTTCACTCACAAAAATTCCAAAGTTCAATTACTATAAGGAAAAGGTTAACTTGGGTTTAAAATTAAAAATCAAATATGCTAAAGAAATTGTTCTTTAATACTGTCACGTTTTATAGACTGTTGAAAAAAAACTTCCTATAAAGGAATAATTATGAAGTCTCGGCTGAATTTGCCAGTTATTAAGTTGCTTTTTTAATTTTTATTCCAAAGGTTTAAAACTTAAAAACGATGAAAACTATATTCCCAAACATGCATATGTAAAAAAAATAAAAATAAAGTGTAAGTTCTTATTAAATTTTATTTCTTGGCAGTTTCCTTTATTCAAGAACAAATTACTGTACTAACCACACATAAGTTGACTTAGAAGTTAGATACATGTACATTGTTGATACAATACAAACCTCGAGTAACATACGTGGTTTATATCCCTTGAAAGTTAAATTTCACGTTCACGTCTGCCCGAGGTATATACTTTCCAACAAAGTGTAACTAAACATACGGTATAAAATACCTCACTAAATCTTTACATTTTAAGAAATAGGCCCTAGGGCTTACCATTGTTTTATTTTATTATCAATATTTTTTTTTATGTTTCAACTCTTTCACCACTTACTAATTATCGACACATCATCCTTACACGGATACCTTATCAAAGTGACGTAGGCGCAAGAATGAAAACAAAACGATCAGCTAATATATTATAAAATAGGTAAAAAACTATTACTCGATAATAATTTCTCAAATATTCTTTCACATTAACTAATATTTTATATAAAAATGTGACCCACCAGTTTTATCTATTTTCTACTTTTCTTGAGTAGTAGGTTCGAATCTTGTTTTGAATGGAATCAGGTTTTCTTAACAACTAAAGGGCTCTCTGATGTCACTGTTCGTATACAACCAATGAAGTTTCCGGGAATATTTGTGCATGTAGCATTTCTTAAAGGTCGTGAACTCTAACCTTTTCTTTGCAAACATATAGTTTTTGGTAACTGTTTTTGAGATTGGTGATAGACAGGTAAGGAAACAAACTTTTTTTACGTATATATACTGTTGGATAAATTATATTCCCACTAATTTCTTTGTAATCAAGTAAGTTCCATAAGGTCAAACGCGAGCGCGTGTTGTGACCGCAATGCCGGTCGCAGGGAAGGTGTGCGGGGAACACAGGGCTGCAATCAGGTCAGTACAGCCCTGTCCTCCGGAGCCAGGCAGCTAACATGGTTGATGTTGTTTCGAAGATGGTGGCGAGAGATGGAAAATAAAATAACTTCAAAGATTTATACTTGGCACATACTTCCTATATATCAGCATGTGGCGAGATGGCCAAAAGAAAGAATGTTATTGTCACGTGTGTTGTTGTGGTGGAGCTAGTGGCGCGAAGAATAAGTTGCCGATTTGTATTTTAGGCAAGACATTGGAGAGTTAAAATCACTGTTCCTCATTCTTCTACTTCTAGCACTCGATTTTTTGGTGGGGATTGTAAGAAACTGGAATTTTAGGCCTAATTACATGAGTGTTTATTAAATATAAAAATCTATACAAGTTTTTATTTTTAAATAAATTGTACGCTGTACTGCATTCTTCCTTGTCTCATGAAACTACAGTATAAATGCGTAGTATTTCTATTAAATATAAGCAATATATCTTGCACTACAGTTACATCGTAGTAAGTGTATTTGGTTTTTAATTAGTTAATTTTGAAACATTAATATGATATTAGTCTTAGTAAGTAGTATTGCTAGTCAAGTACTAGTACTACTAGTTTGATAATACTGTGTGTGTATATGTCGTGTGTAAACATTTAAGGTATAATTCGGTTGTGAAAGGACGTTATCTATTTTAAAAGTTTAGTTAATCGTTTCCAAGAGTTTTTATTGTGTAATTAGTTTCGCCTTTATTATTTAATCAAAGTATGGTAGTTCTTTTCAATCCTTAAGATCTTAAATGTCAAAGTTATTTCCACGTTTAACCATCCGTTGCACTTTTAGGCCTATAACTCGTACATTAACTTGTGCCACCTATGACTATTTATTAATTGTCATCTTATAATCAGAATTGCGTAGTTATTTAACTAATTGGTTTAGTTTGTTTTTGTTTTGCTAGAAAATTTGGTGGTAATCAAATGTTTGCATTGAAATAAACCTTGAAGAAAATAAAACGTATATTATAACTTTTAAATCAAAATTGATGCTAAAAGCAAAAGAGCAAAAAAATACACAAAAATAAAACTTTGAGTAGAAAATTGTGTTAACCACAGCGATTAGTAGTCAGTGTCATATAATACAATTTTCTTTTTCTTTCTTTCAATTTCTGGGTAACATCGTAGGCTGTTATGAATAAATTATTAAGCGTGACTTCTTAAAATTATGGTATAGGAACTTACTGCGCTGCTAACTAATGAACTTTCATCGCTGTGCAGGTTTTAAGTGGAAAATATTTATTGTCAGCGTAGATTGTCTGTGTTTTTCGAATTATAAGATAAAAAATCGTGATTTTAATTTGAAAAGAGCGATCATTTTGGCGTTATAGCAAATAACTTCACGATTATTACTCAGACTAATGTAAATTCTTGTTAATTATAATCATTCAATAATGGCTTTTACGCTATATTCTTGTAAATTGTCTCCATAGAACCATTAGTTATCTTCTAAATTTTCAATCAAATATACTTTGTGCAGAAAGTAGATTGCATTCTCAAATGGAAGGCAAAGAGCTTGGTTAAAGGAAAAACAATGTCGTAACAGTGCACACACATACCAGTATTTAGTGTAATATTACCCTTATGAAAATCTAATCTAAGTCATCCAAAATCTGGTCATTTGGGTCATTGTTTTTATAAGATTGTACATATTAAATATTATTTGAATTACATCAAAACATAATAGGAAACTACTGAAAATGCATGTACATCTGTCAAGGATTAACGTTATATTAAATTCTACATATTTATTAAAATAAGATATTTGGTAGATGAGAAAGCAATCTCATAGAAGTTAGATTTATTTAATATTTAAGATCATTGTAATTTAATCGTGTATAAATATTTATTTTAACTACTAGTGATGAAAAATACGTTAAATAGTAATTCAGTTTAGCCACAAAAGTCGAAACCAGTGGAGTAAATTAACCAGCTATTCATTCATTTTTTTTCTGTGCACGCGTAATTAATTGCCTACTACTAATTGCACAGGAATTTTTGAGTTTTAATAAACATTATTATTATTATTATTATTATTATTATTATGAGATCATGTGCATTATAAAACTAGTATACATGAGAAGTATAATATACATGCAGTCAGAGTGATACACAAATTGTATAACTTGTTGTGATAAATATTAATACATTCAGGCGTTATATGTTACCGTTTTCAATTATTAATGATTAAACCAACAAAACAAAATTCAAGAACTTGACGCTTTTATAAGGTAGACTTTCCTTCTTAGTATACCCTAAAAGAAACAAGTTTTTCAAAGCGTTCATGTTTCAGACAGTATGATTTATTTTTGTTTAATCCTGTGTTTTCTCACTACGATGAAAAATCAGCAGTTGAATATTTTGCATAATTTCTATATTTAAGATATAAAAAAAAACTTCATTATTGTTTAAGAAAAATGCACCACTGATTGATATATTCTAGAATGATTTTTAGGACGATGCTTTACGTGTATGCGTTCATATGACAAAATGATGTGCGAGGATCCACTAAAATAAAAACAGGTATAACCTTTAAAAATAAATTTAAAAAAATAAATAAATGCCCCCCAATGGCACAGCGGCATGTCTGCGGACTTATAACGCTAGAATCCGGGTTTCGATACCCGTGGTGGGCAGAGCACAGATAGCCCATTATGTAGCTTTGTGCTTAATCACAAACAAACAAATCTTAAAATAAATGAAGTTCAAGAATTTAGTTGAATTCAGCTGCCACTGTCAGACGTTCTAATTATGTGAAAACCACGACTTAAATTTTACTCAATTATAATCTCTTTTATCAACACCTTATTTTAATGTTTTATATACTGTTCATTCGCTATATTCTGTCTGAAGCCGCGAAATAGCTAGAAAGTGTTAGAAGTTGTTTTTATTGGGCCTACTTGAAATATGAAATGATAGCCTAACGAAGAAAACGAACTTTCTAAAAATGTTTCATAGTGACTCTGCTGTCCCTACAAGTGCGCATTACACTCCTAGATTTGGGCTGTGCTATCATAAATAACTTGCCTATTTTCAGTAAAATTGACAAAATTTTAGAACCATTTTTACACAGATAGTGCTTGTATCTTCGTATCGTAGTCACACGAAATATAACACTTGAAATTTTAGTGATTTGAAAGAGCATCATTTTTCTCTATTATTCTGACCTAGTTTCAGCATTTCGAATACTGTACATAATTATACAGGTAATCCTGCATTGTCCCATTCATTCTTATATAGGAAAAAGTTATCTGTATCACTGTATAACATATCTTACACAGTATAGTACATACATAAAACTAGTTCTGGTTACGTATCTCAGTAATCTTGTAGCCGAAGAACAAGTTACATATTGTCACGTTATTATTTTAATACAGCATGTCAGTTATTACTGTTACTTATAAAGTTATCGGTTTATTCACGCTTATTTAACATTATATTTTATTAATTCTTTAAATACATGAAAGGTGTTTTGTCAAGTAAATAATATATTCTATGTTAACCTTCGAAGAAAAGTCGCAGATAATGTAGGAGTAACTGATAAATGATAATTACGGTAGAAATTTGATGGCGACATGCACTTTTATCGTCAACAAGAAATATGTAAAATTTAGACAGTCATCGAGAGTGAGTACAGTACCATCTTCCTTCAATATTTAATATGTTTTGAATGAAAATGATCCTGTTTAATTATTACGTGTTCGTTTCGTTTGTAGCAATCATATTTCTTTATACGTTGATTTTCACCGATAAGTACTTTGAATCTTAAATGAATATTTAATTGATTACAAAAACTTGAGTGTTTTGACACAGGTGAAAGCTAGAAAAGTGAAATCCTAAAATGGCGACTGACAACTATTCAAAACATTACTGTATACATTTATAGTTACACCTGACATGCGTCGGTAGCTGTATATTCAGTGAACAATCGCGTGGTGAAGCAGTCTGTTGTACCTCCAGATCTCGGTGAATCGTCAAGCTGCGTCCATACCCTGCAAACAAAGCGGATCAGGCCGTGGTACGGGTAGTGCTGCTGATGTGGGCGACTGCCTGCTATTGATCGCATGTACCTCGCCCTAGTGTAAAGGTCACGCTAGCTCTGACGATTACGTCTATAAACTGTTCCAGGAAAGACAGTCGCTCCTGGTGACAAGCATTGTAATTACAACTGTCGCTGTACCTCCGTGGTAAACAAAATGGCTGCTTTAGTGGTGACATGACTTCCTGAGTGTGTCCTTCTCTCAAGACAAATATAATAAGATAGTAATTTGGTGTTGACAAAGCATTAATAAGCACTTTTGAATAATTTTTAAACCATAATCCAATAATAGCTATTTTTTACCGTCGTTTTTAAGATCCCTCTCGTATTAATAATTTATTCATAATGAATAAAAAAAAAACAGTCAGTTCCTCCTCTTCCTGTTTTCAAGGTTTTTCGTTCAGTTGTGTCACTTTCTTCTCGAGTTTTCATACAGTTACGTTTTGCTCTTGGACGCGAGTGGCAATTAAACTGTTGTTCCAGTATGTTAAATAGCCGCATTTTTAGTTTTAACCAAATCTCTGAATATCCATATGATTTGCTCATATTTATATTATTTAAATTATTATAAGCAGGGTGAAATAAATGAAAAACAACAACTAAAATAACGTCTAAAGTTAATGACTCAAATCGTAAAATGCTTTGCTCCTCGTTCGATGTAAATTATTTTTACACGTGAACATTTTGCTGTGTATATAACTCAAACGAAACCATTGTGTCGAAAATTTAACCTTTGAACTTTTGATTCTGATATCAGTTGCGCAACTAGAGCTCTTGGGGCGCGTGGATCAAAACTACATGGGGGTCTTAACCACTGTTGTTATCTATTGTGGGGATCCTCTGGGGCTTTTTGACTTGATCCAACCAGTAAGATAGTTTCGCCCGTGTCTCGTATTCACTTCGGTGATCATTAAGTTTTCCCAAAGCTACCGTCAGACTCCGATAGGAAGAGGTGAAAAATATATCTCAACTCTTAGGTAAACTGAGAATGTTTTTGATAATAAGTAATGGTTTAGGGTAATTTTCTTGAACATTGATCATTATCTTCCAAAGAATTTGTCATCGATTTTACGTGTGCAGAGTCCCTAAAATAGCTTCTATTATTATTTTCGTTTACTATTTAAGCCTTTTAAGGTATATGAACAGAACTATTAATATAAGACAAATAAAATGATTTTGACCGTGCAGTTGTTTATTTTTACTACCTGTATAGTATCTTTAACTAACGAACATGGACTGCCGTTTTCTTGTGATTTTGATTACTTTTGTTGGTGAATTTCGCGCGAAGCTACTCGAGGGCTATATGCGCTGGCCGTTCGTAATTCAAAAGTAATACACTAGAGAGAAGGTAGCTAGCTAGTCAACACCACGCACCGCAAACTTTCGAGTTGCTCTTTTTATTAACGAATAGTGGGATTGGGTGTCACACTATAACGCCCTCATAGGTGAAATGGTGAGGATGTTTGGTGATGGAATATGAATTCGCGATCCGCAGATTGCGAGTAGAGCGCCCTAAGCATCACGCCCCGAGACGAGATGCGTAATCAGGGTTATCTGTTATTATTTTCACAATTACTATTTACTGACAATTGGATTTTTTTCGTATATCATGCATTTTTGTACAATGGCACTTTCTTCATCGAGTTTTTGCTTTTCCATAGCATCCCTGGTTAGACCATTTCATGGGATACCACTCCTACTCAGTAACCTTACCTGAACTTCTTGACTTTTGGAAGAGTGGTAGATTATCACACCGTATTACGAACATACGCCACAATTCCATATTTATTTATATTCTATTTCGGAATTGAGCATATTATAAGTTCAAAAAGTGTCGCTATTATTCAACTAAACTAAGTTTTTATTTTTGTCGAATTGATAATGTGCTGTGTAATATTAATAACATTCTTATACAAATGTAATACGTCAAGTAATGATCATATTGCAAACGACAAGACGGACAATTCGGATTCTTGTTTGAACAGCCATCTTATTTTCTTATCTCATCCACTCATTGGAGCACAGCAAGCTCATAGTACATTTATATTTACTTTTTAATAATATATTTTAATTATTCGTACTGTATTTACTTTTTTAAGTCAAGTAAGTTTTACCAAACGCACCTCCTAGTGACGGATTTAAACATGTTTTTTTAAGGATCCGTACTTGAGTGTTAATCCGAGTGCACCTGAACTCTGGAACTACTGACTATATTCTGAACACTTAATAAATGCATGCGATAGTAAGTTTATACAATTAACTTTTTTAAACTTTCAGAAATTCGGTGATTCCGTCTGCAGACTGTCTGCCTACCACCTCAGTTGGATAGTTTCACAAAGCAAAGAAAGTTGTAATAACAACTGGAAACTAATCAGAACCGAGGAAATATCAACAGCATAAACTTGAGCTAAATAACGTGCAGGAACATTGACACAGATTCTTTGACTATAAAGTCATGTGATTGGTAAGATGTGTTATAGAGAAGACACCTCGAGATATTCCCGCAATCTTGTTAGTGTGGCGCAACTTTATAGCCTCAAAATTCAGTTTCTATTTTTACACTTTTCCAATGCCTTACACATGTACCATAGTCTTCTGTTTAGCCGTTATACACGTGTCGTGGGATTTGTATACTGAATGTAAACATGGGGAGTTGTTTTTAACCCTTTAGTAATTGATAGTATAAGCGAGTTGAAGTCCATATAAGTTGACCTAGAATGACCGTATGTTGCCATGTCATTGTACCATTCTGCCCGCTGGCCATGGTACGCTTTTAGTTCGTCGACGTGCGTGTTACCATAGCAACAGTGCTCTTTCCGCAGGGTCAGGCGAGGTCAGGAGTTAGAGCGTGTTAGACTGGTATGATGTAAGTCCACAATTACAACTACGAATAAATTCGGAAAAGTAAGCTAGTTTTCAGGTTAGAGAGTCTAATTACATTAAGTACGTTTATTACCAATCAGACCACCCCTATTTCAACAAAGTAGAGCTACTATTTATTTATTCTTTCTTGTCATCTGCCTCTTTTTCCACTGGTTTCTTCCATGTCACAAAGGGACAAAAACAAGCGAGGTAAGCAAGCCACAAATGCTGTCTCTTGTCCGAGAGTCGAGAAAAAAAGAAAACTTTTTATGCTTTCTGAAGTTTAGAAACAAAGTCTGGTTTAATGCACTCTGTTTTCACTATTTTTTAACCATTAAAAGAAAAATAATCTTATTAATTGTGCATTATATTTGTAGTGGACATGTTGCTAGAAATCTTAGTAAACGAGTACTTTACTGCTGTTAATCTTTCAAAATTAATTATGTTACCTTTTTTTATTATTATTATTAAAATCTGTAACTCAAGGAAGATACAGAATACAAAGTTATTTGCTGGCACATAGTAACTATTTCATGTAATAATTCACAGCAGTCAAATGCATTTTGACAATTATGAAACACTTAGAAAGTGTTATATTAACCTTGTTGGATAAATAACTACCAGACAACTTAATTCTGCGCCTGTAATTTATTAAAAGCCGCACTTCAATATACTAAATAGCCTGAAACAAGGTAGCAGACTGAATATACATTGTATTTTTAAATTTTATTGAGTACCGAATAATAGCATAACACTGCTCAAGTTGATTAGCGGTAAGTTTTCGAACTTACAATGCTAAAATCCGAGATTCGATTCTCTGTTGGGGACAGAGCATATATACACCGTTGTGTAGCTCTGTGTTTAAAAACAACAACAACAACAAAAAACAGCATAGTAGGAGATAGTGCATTTTCGGGTCTTGTAGCTTGGTCCCGCGAGCTTATTTTAAGATCTACTGACGCAAAAAAAAAAATCCTTAGTTGAAATTCAACTTGAGGTTTTATTTCAGAACAATTGCAGTATGTATTTTTAAGAAGAGAATAAAGCATTGTGTAGCGTTACCTAGGGCTGGTGAGTGAAATGCTACAAGTGGAAGATAACTAACCTGTTTCTACGTAAAAACAATTTCACCCACTAACAGCGTGAAATAGAAGAGGCGCTGTAATGTATATATAATTGACCATTTGTCTTAGTAGGCTATCAGTTAAAGCAAAGTTCATTCATTATAAGTATACGATGCGAGTGACAATCTCGTGATACACACGTGTGGAATATAAAGAGATGGTTTAAAGTGGGTTTACTATTCTTCTGTAAAAGTTTGATTTATTTTTTTCTCTACAATCATGATTTATTCATGACTTGCGTGCGTTCCTTAAACTGCAGGAGTGAAACAAACCTTTAATTTCATCAGTTTTAATATTTTTAAATATGTGTTTCTGATTTTGTTGTGAATAAACTCTGCATGAATTGATGAAAATTGTCATATTACCATGGGAACCCATAAACGCAATGATAGGGCTCAGAACGTGGAGAAACGAAGCCGTGCTTAACACTTATGTGTGGGAATATATAGACATATTTATATAGTATTTGTCTTAAGAACAAAACTGGTATATAAACATATAAGAACATTATCTTATCATTAAAGTACAAAACGTGCACAAGGATTACGTGCCATGATTATCGTCATATAAACACGACCGTATGCCTTTATTGGACTTTGCCCTTTGACTTCTAGCATGTTTTTCTGTGAGATATCTTATATAAATGAGAAATTGGTTTCATCTGACTGTGGCCCTTGTTTGTTTTGAAAAACTATTCACGTAGAATAAGTCACTGGTTTCACTTACATATGCTAACACTTGTTCTTTATCTTTGGAGCCCCTCCACCATGGCGCAGCGGCAAGTATGAGTGCACATGACGCTAAAATTCAGGATTCAGTACTCGATGTGGGCAGGGCACAGACAGCCCATTGTGTTACTTTGTGCTTAATAGCAAATATTATTTTAGGAGGTCGTATTAATGAGTTTTTTATTTAATTAAAACTTTGTAACTTGTTATAGTAACTGTCTTTTTTAGGTAAAAAAAAAAATCACCCAAAATTACCGAATCGAAACTTGCGGAATAATTACCCTCCCCCTCGAGGGTATAGCAATTATATGTGTGTGTGTCTGTCTGTCTATCTGTGTTTCCGTGCGCGTATTTCAAAAACGAATAGACCGACTTACACTAAAGTATCATACAAGAAGAAAAGTCAGTATGGGACAGTCCTCCCCGAACTTGGTCAGGATCCAAATCCGGATTCTGGATCACTTTGAAACATCGGGGATACAGGGCATTTTCGCGGTTTGGGATTAATAACTGTGTAAAGTGTGATCGGATTTGTACCGGATTTCATGGGCACATTAAGGTTGAGACTCCTCATCACACTACAAAAAAAAAAAGAATCCGGATCGTTGATCATTCTAGATCTGAGAAGGATTTTCTGAGTTTTTGAAGGTGAAATTTGAAATTATCCAATATAAACGCAATCAATCTCGAAAGAGGGGGGGGGGTGCTCTTTTTTTTTAGCATGAAACAAAACATAAAAATATGTGATATGTATATAAGCGGAGAGAAATGACTTGTTCTTAAACAGCTAAAGCAGAAGAGAACATTTCTTTATGTTCAATAACTATTAGGTGTAAAGCAGTTGCAGAGATTTAAATCAATGAAACTCTTATTCTATAATTTTTGAAGACAAACAGAACAAACAAGTATGTCAGCTACACTACATTTGCTATATCCACTGCCGAGGAGGCCTTTCGTTAAATGCCAGGACTTATTAGGCCGGTTAGAATACGCTGAACGAGTTAGAGATCTAGGCGCTATACATATATGTATATATATATTTAGGTAAAATAAATAATACAACTTTATTTTAACATTGTTGATTATTTGTTTGATTTATTATTTTTTACTATTTTATTTGAATAGACTTTACTATCATTATATATATATATATATATATAAGAATATTTGTAATACATGTACGTATAAACTTAAGGGGCCATATGGAATGATATCATTTTAGGTGTTTCACCAGTCTGGTTTCTAATTACAATAACTAGTTACTAATTTACCATATTATACCGCCTAATGGCGTGTTGTATGAGCTGTGTGTATTGATGACAAAATGACAGAAGTTTGTGCTATGAACTTGTGTACGAATTAACGCAGGAGTAATACTGTAATGAGAATTCGTCGTAATCAATTACAGTAAGCGCCATCGTATCACTGAACCTTGTATCTGATGTGCTGTAACCAGATTAACAAAGTTTTTTTTTATCTTCCAACTGTGGAGTATTTCTTATTAAAAATAGCGTTCGGCATTTTTAATTGAAAATTAACAGAAACTTTCATCGTTATATAACCACAAGCTGAGGTACCCGTCCTTTGTCCGGGTTATGAACTTTACGAAAATGTGTGGGTGGATGCTATGATAAATAACACAAAAATTCTAACTTTCACTCAGTTTATAACATAACATATTATTACAGTATTCATTATTACCTCACCAAAAGTTTAGTATAAGCTTTAAAAACTCAATATGTATATACTTAAAACATGGTATACACTGTGCGATGGTGACTTTGTATTAATAGGTAGTGGCGGTAGGGGTGCTTTCTGTTACCCACTTTCAACACCCAAATGTTCTTCCACAATGTTTCATGTGAATAATTAATATACGGTAATTGGCCGCAGAAGTGTCTAACAGGCCGAAGTTAAAAGGTCACGGGTCAAAGTAGGAAGTTTGTAAAACTCAACAACGGTTCTTCATATCATGGTGGCTGTTGGAGTTGAAACTTCAGCTGAGTTTATGTGTTATTGCAATAGTGGCGGCCGTTTTGTTCATTTTATTCCTACATAGAGAGTGTTATTATACTCTCTGAGCTGTATAAGACGTATGTGTGCTCTCCCCAACATTGTGCGTGTGTTGTTATAAAAATTTTTGTGTGTAAGGACGTGGCGCCATCTATGAATGTAGTTAACGTTAACTTACGTCAAAGATAATAAATGCTCAGTAACAGCAATAATGGGGTGGATATGGTCAGGAATCCCCAATTAACATGCCCCTTATTCCAACTTATCATCCCACAAAGTTTGTTTGAGATTGGCCCAGCAACCTAGGAGTAGTTAGATAACGGACAAACAGACACACACACATATTTTTGTGCTTTATACATATAATTACTTGGTCACATTACATGCTAGTTCTATACGCATTGTGAATTGAAGTTTTATGTCACTCATGGTATTAAATCATTTTCGTTTAGATTCAGTTAAAACTTAAAATGTACAATTTTAGGTCAACGAAATAAATCTGCTAGTTTTTCAGACATTCCGAAGAACGCATATCTTTCAGTGATAAATGAACAGATTATGATATATGTTCACTTTATCTACTCTAGGTGGTTCTGTATTCGTTAAGCTGAGCATCGTTCGTACCCCCCCTCCCCCCTCTCGATAGATCAGCGGTAAGTTCAAGAACTTACAACGCTAAAATCCGGGTTTCGATTCCCCGCGGTATACAAAGTGTAGGTAGCCCATTGTATAGTTTTGCACCAAGCAACAACACTGTTTGCAGATGACAACAAAACATACACTATTCAACACATAACTTGTGTCAGCCAATCAAAACCTAGAAAATTTCGTAGAAAGCTGTTACTATACATGTGATGTGTGTGCTTATGTAACTTGGCTATTGACATTGAGGAAGACCGTATAAAGTCTTTAAACAGAGTTAACTGTATTTCAGTACATACAAATTTGTGCTTGGTATGCAGTTACAGATGCATGATGATCTTACTTCGGGAAAAAATTATCTACTGTTTGGAAATATTGTGTAAATGAAATACTAAAAAGAACGAAACTAATCGCCAGCTGTTTAACCTTCTTATTGTTCAAGTTATATCAGTCTAATATTGTCTCACGTGCGTATTGCTGCAAAAGTTTATATATTCAAAAGTACATAAGGTGACGACCCAGTGGCTCCTCAGCGGTAAATGTGAAGGCTTATAACACTAAATAATAAAAACTGGGTTTCGATAGTCCATTTTGTGGGTTTGTGCTTAGAAACAAACAAACGTAAGGCAATAAGTTGTTTTGTTTTTTCAGTTGAAATCAGATTTATTAGGAACACAAAATAGTGCGGACACAAATCAGAACATACAAACAGTGGTTAAAGTCCATGTATGAAAGGGAAATGTGGTTAATGTTTCGGTCAACGGACTATCATATCAACATCATTGTTAGTGGAGAATTCTATCGGAGGCCTTTAAGAATGAAGTGTTTCGTGATACAGTTAACAGAATATATTATCGAAATTTTTCAGTTCTGGTTAACTGAAGAACTTACTGATAATTGGGAAGGGGGCAAGAGTAAGCTGAGGGTGGTGATAAAACTATGAAACAAAATAACTGACGTAAGCGAACCAGTGCGGATAAGTATATCCTGGAGTTTTAGAATACAATATTGCGATAAATTTAGATAACATAAAAATGTTTGTTATAATATTATGGAGCACGATAATGCTAATCGTCTGCGAAAAAGTAATTATGGAGGTGTCTGTTCTATGGGTAAATGTGGTATAATTATTTGCTGAAAGTTTCCTAGTATTCGCTGTTATTGAAAGAAAAGTACTAAGCTCTTTTGATACAATATTATTCGTTTCCCGAAGAAGTTAAATTTGAGAGGCCAGGCAGTATTGTATTCGAACCCGCGATTCTGCTAACCGGACAGATACTTCAACCAATTAAGCTACTGAGTCTCGAGTTGCGCAGATGTCAACCTTCTCTTCATTGGTTATTAAGAACGAGCTTTGGCAGGATTCCATAGTTCTGCCATTCAACTTACAAAGCTCAGAGTTTGTTTATTGCTTTGTTTTGTTGTTACTGGTAGTGCCGATTTTAAGTCGTTTGACATCAATTTATGTCGTGTAAGGGATTGTGTTTGTTGAGAACTTGATGTGTACAAAGTTTGGCGATTCCAATTATTCCAGAGTTTTCAGGAGGTAGAATGTCATAGTGGTAAATAGACATGTCTTCTGTGGATAGGTAACAGATTTTTGAGGCGCATTCTTATATATATAGGGGAAGATAACAAGACATAAAACAAACAAAAATTAAATAGCCTTGGTTGAAGCTATATCTGTGTTGGTTGTTTAATCACAGCACTACACAATTATTCAGACTTAGTACTCGAGTTTTATATTTGACGATTTAAATGTTTCGATTAGATTTTTAGTAAATCGATTTGTTTGATAGTTTGAATTTCTGAAGTATTGCAGGAGCTTAGGGCACATCATAACTGTGGCATGGTTACTTTACAGGGCATGTTGTGTAGTATAATGATCATACGGACCTTATTATTGGAAGTTAACCTATTGCACGTTAAAAAACTACTCACAAATGGGTTACGGTGAGTCACTTTCTAATAATTACAAATGGGTTCAGATGTGTCACATTCTAATACATACATATGGGTTCAAGTGTGTCACTTCCTACTACTTACAGATGGGTTAAGGTGCGTCACTTCCTGCTACTTACAGACGGGTTGAGGGGCGTCACTCCATACTATTTACAGATGGGTTAAGGCACGTCACTCCCCACTACTTACAGATGGGTTGAGGTGCGTCACTCCCCACTACTCACAGATGGGTTAAGTTGCGTCACTCCCCACTACTTACAGATGGGTTGAGGTGCGTCACTCCCCACTACTTACAGATGGGTTAAGTTGCGTCACTCCAAGTGACGCAACTTAACCCATCTGTACGTAGTATGGAGTGACGCAACTTAACCCATCTGTAAGTAGTGGGGAGTGACGCACCTCAACCCATCTGTAAGTAGTGGCCTTCTACTTGCAAACGGGTTAAAGTTCGTAACTTCCTACAGAATTTTAGCTGTCACTAATGTATGAAAAGGATTTCATCTAAGAAATAAGGCAGTAAACTCTTTTTGTTGTTGTTCATTTGGTTTTTCTTTCAAACTTAATGCAACTTACCAGCCAACTATTAAAAAAATAAACAGAGAAACACTTCGGGGTCACGTTGGAAAGTTCACCTTATAAAGTTCATGCTGTGTCAATATTTTATTGATCTTATGACCGAGTAAATTAAAATACTAATGCCAAATGTAAAGCATGAGGTTAAAATTTGAACAATATAAAGTGTAACAACATTTAGTAACTCAACTTACTTTCGTTTTGTATTTGTATGGACTTTACTGTACAATAATCATCTATGCAAAGGTGATGTAGGTTAGTCCGCCAGTTGCTCAGCGGCAAGTCAGTAGGCGTATAACACTTTAAAAAAGTGTTTAGATACCTGTAGTAGGCACAAAAAAAAGCTATAAGTTAACGTAAAAATTATATAGCAAATGCGAAGAATAAACACTTTGAAACATATCCTGATAGAATCACGTTAATTTATCACCGTTAGAATTTTCAAATGAGTAATGCTTGAAGCAAAAGCCCATGTTAAAATTGAATTAGGGACGAATGTTCGAGACAAGCTTTGATTTATATCATTTTTATATAATTATGTTTGGAAAGATGGTTTCAGATGACGCGTATAATAATTATTGGATTCTTGATCACAAAGATCTACTGTTTGGAAGCAATTTAAGAGTTGTGATTGAGGAAATATTTCATGTGAAACCTTCACTGATTGTTCGTTAACTGAACTGGTTTCAACTACAAAATAAATAAATACACGTACATGCACACACACACACACATAAATCGAAATAGTGACAACGAGGAAAGCATTCCAATAAATAAAACAATAGTACTGAAAAGGTGGCAATATCCTCTCAAGATTTCGATAAAAAAAGGCTCAACACCTCACATTTAAATAACTGGTCTCTGTTTCGTCGAACAGCTCACGAGTTAAATAACCGGTTTCTGTTTCGTCGAACAGCTCACCAGTTAAATAACCGGTCTCTGTTTCGTCGAAAAGCTCACGAGTTAAATAACCGGTCTCTGTTTCGTCCAACAGCTCACGAGTTAAATAACCGGTCTCTGTTTCGTCGAACAGCTCACAAATTAAATAGCTGGTCTCTGTTTCGTCGAACAATTCACGAGTTATATAGCTGATCTTTGATTTGTCCAACAGATTACGAGTTATATAGCTGATCTCTGTTTCGTCCGACAGCTCACGAGTTAAATAGCTGATCTTTGATTTGTCCAACAGATTATGAGTTATATAGCTGATCTCTGTTTCGTCGAACAGATCACGAGTTATATAGCTGAGCTTTGTTTTGTCCAACAGATCACGAGTTATATAGCTGATCTCTGTTTCGTCCAACAGCTCACGAGTTAAATAGCTGATCTTTGTTTCGTCCAACAGCTTACGTGTTAAATAGCTGGATAAGGAGAGAGCGAGAGCTATATCATATTTCCCAGAACTACAACATAGAACTGCACGTGACGTTATATAGAAAACCTAACATAATCGACAATTTTTATTTTATAGTTTTATGGTGTTTCATCAAAACGATATATCAACACAGAGCCGAAGCTTATCGTGAACTTTGTTGTTTGTTTCAGAATTTTGTGTAAAACTTCATATGGACTACTTGAACTTATCCGTCCATATAATTTTGGACTGACTAGGCGAATGAAGCTAGTCAACAGCACCAACTGCTAACTCTTCCTCTACATTTGTCTGACCGAATAGTTTGATAGGCCCAAACTGCGGAGCGTGTTTTTACAGCAACGGGCCACAAACCATGAAACCTCGGATTCACAATCAGGGCATGCGAACGATTAGGCCACGCCAGACCCTTTTTGATACTTTACACATTGTGTGTAGTATATTCATTCGAACGCAGAACGAATATTAGTGTTAAAATAAGGGATAATAAAAGTATGTTATTTAAACAATGGTTCTCAAACTGAGAATCCTTGGAAGAACATGAGAAGATTCATGATAAAAACTGACTTACAGTATACCTACATGCACGTCTGTTTGAACCTGTGATGCACTAAAATTTGTAAATATTTCATGATGATGGCATATTGGATTTTTTTTTTTTTACAGGTATACGCACGCGTGTGTATGGGTGAGGGTGTCGAGTGCCACACACAAAAGGAAGGGGCGCTGTCTAAAAAGTGTGAGAACTACTTATTTAACAAACTTGATGTGTATGACGTTGATAGGGGTTACTGGTTATGGTATAGTTTCATAATGTCAAGTCGGATCTATCGTGAAATCGATTTTTTGTTTTAAAATGTGTTGTGATTTGTTTATGTCACTGGGTGGAAGAAGTATTATGTGAATATTGAAAGTTGTAGTTCCAGTTTTTTCCGAAAGGACATGAAAGCTAATAGTCCGGAAATGTGTATTTCAAACTTCTGAGATTAATACGAACAGTATATTTGCATTTAATAGTGAAATAATGTTCTATTTTAAGATATTGATACGATAGATTCAGCTTATAATTCGTAGAGAAATTGTTTCAATTCATGTATGTGGAATGGTGTACAGCTTTCACTGGAATGGTTTCTTTTTGTGACCTGTAACAGAGAGAGGGTCTGTGAACTTAAGAGGTCACTTTTGACTTTCACACCAACAATACAGTTTATGCTAACTTTTGCGTCAATATTATAGATAAATATGTAATTATTTGAGGAAATAAATAGTTGTTAAAAGAATTGTGTCTGTCTGGAGGGTTAGATTCTGGGTTTGGAGATGTAATGTGGAGTATTGTCTTCAACTGTTTAAAGTACTCGTTTTTTCTGACACGTTTTTGAAATTTATCGAGTTAGTTTCGCTTTTTATGACGTGTTTCTACACATTAAACCAATAAACTTGATGCTGAGAATGACCCATTTTTGTAAAAGTGCAAAAGTTATTTGTTTTTATATATGTAGTTTGACCAATGGCCTAATTGTTCATGTCAGTCTCCTCCAGCTGCCTTGAAATGGGACGTTTGACCCTTCGTCACGAAAAGCCTTACAACTCGTGCTCGTGATCTCGTTACCGAGAATTCGGTTAGCAGTGGAAGGTGGGCCGAGACCAGGATTGGTCTTTGGGATAGGAGGCACCAGATGACAGGCAGAATGTGGCTTATGACGTCACACACACACACGTAACACCTAACATTCAACAAGCAATCATATAAATACATCAGGTATGGCTTGAATAAGCCCTTATATCAGATACGCCAGGGAGTAGTTCATTCATGTTCGTAATTAAGCCTGTGTGTGGTCGGTCAGTAAAATAATGCGTGATTGGTGTATGTACGTAGGTATTAGCTACCCTAGGGTTTTACATATATCTGTCATTGCGTGACTTGGACATGTTTTCGTTTTGATTCTCACAGAACAGACTCAGAGTTTCTGTAGTTCGATTATGTATATAATTTTTTTTATAAGATTGGCTTGTAAGGAAGAGACTTCTTGTCCGATGAATTAGCATCATTTTTTTCTGAATGATTGTTTTTGATTGAATATATTTATATTTATAAATTCGTTACCTGACAAAATACTAAATACTTATCATTTATACAGTTTTTCCAACACGTGCGATATATAGCTTTTTATTGACAGATAATTAGTTTTTGAGAATATAATTTTGTATTCAAAACGTAGCCACGATTCTACTAAATTTATGTGTAACACATTCATTGCATTAACCATCATAATAAGTATTTCGAAGTTAGGCCTAAAACGTGTATGACATGTTAGGTAAAGGACGTTTTTATCGTGTGCTTCAAATCTAATAATGCCAGAGAATCTGTTACTGCCAGAAAATAACTATCTGCAGTTATAACGGTTTCGAATAATAATTAATGATAAAATTCCTATTCAAATGAATTTCAAAATTTATCATGCATTTTAAAAGTAGTATTGGATTAATACTATTTTTGTTAACCATGAATAATTCCCCAAACTTTGGATGTTGAACGCCGAAGAAGTATCATTGTTCTCGTATTATGAGCTGTAGTTTCGAACGTTATAATCCTCTAAATCGTTCATGCATACCACAGAATGTTACTTTATCTTTACTGTTTCGTCGACACATGCGCACCAGATATTTTCGGGGAAATGCATATATAAGAATGACTGATCGATTGTATAATTATATGTAATTTCACGCGACGGGTGATTCACAGAAAAATAGTAACTGATCCAATATCCAAACACAAAGCTTCATCGGAGCAGTTTTATTGTTAACGTATAATAAAACATTGACTTCGAAAAGCACTGCTCGATAGTGTCACCAGATGGTGTCAGATACTGTACATGGTGTTAAGTAAAAATCGAAAACAACAAAAAGAAAATTATAATAAAAATAATTGGTAAGAAATATTATTATAGTATAACCCATTGAATAGCAAGATTAAGGAAATCTTTAAAACGTACGTGTTTTTTCAGAGGATTATAGAAGAAATAATCTGTACTTCTTATATGACGACCAATTTAATTATATTTGTACTAGCAGATGTTCGTTGAAACAATTCAACGGTAATTTTCCTAAAATTAGTGATGAATAAATATAAAATGTGCAGTCATCCCAATCCCTTGGATCAGAGCGTATATGCAATATGATTGTCTAGTGGACCGTTTACAACCGTCTTTGTTATTCTGTGTGTTATTTCAATAAGGAAAATTGTTTTTAAGCAAAGGAGACAGAATGCAATGCATTGTTGGCAAAAATCTTTGGTTTTCGATGCAATGGGTGCATCCAGCATAATAAAGCAATCATGTTTGCTAAGTAGCTGCGGGGATTTTTTTCTGCTGGATGCCACCGTTACTTGTCATTTACTGAGCGCAAAGAAAGATCGCTACCGAAGTGAGCGCTTTTTGACAGTTGTCATTTCTCTAAGAAGTGTCAAAGTGGAGATATTCAATTCAATTTATTTTATTCAACATGGTACAATGAAATCATGAATGTATATAATACCGACATGAAAAAAAATTATATAAACCGAACAACAACAAATATGTACTCAAACACGTTCTTCTCTTTGTGCGTTTTTTCCATTCATGCTCCTATTTTAAAATATTTCTTTCAATCAGTCAACGAGGAAGTCCCATTTTTTTTGAAAATTCCCTCATAAAAAGAAACATTTTTGTTCTTAATAATTTTTTTTAAGACTGACTTTTCAGCACATACGAAGACAGATGGATCGATGATGATATCGATATGAAGTTTTAGAAATTGGAAAAAATGAATAAATTTCTTGTAATGTACTCTTGAAAAGAAGCAAATTGGTTTTTTTTTCTACGATTAACCGTTCAGGATATACATAGACAGGCAGACATTTGGCTATTATATATATATAAATTGTGAAAACGTGAGATAGGTGAACCAAGTTACAAATGTTTCCCTCTCTATGGTTGGTCATATACACGTTCATGGTAGAATCCAAGTGACAGTCAAAAAGTAACTTAAACAGTAAACTATAGAATATTGAAAAGAAAGTTCACAAAGCGAAATTGAAATATATGCTAAAGTTTTGACTTTATAGATTTTATTAAAAATTCCAAATATAAACAAATAACACAAGCGTTGTATAGATGTTAAGTGTATGAGCTATTCAGTAAATAAGAAAAAATATTAAGTTGCACGAACTCTACATGTGTGCAAAACGTTTTTATTTATTTTTTTTCGTCTTTCACTCCAATTTCTCGAAACTAACCATCATTTGAAATCATCATCAAAGTAGATGGAAACCTGTTGGTATACACGCATGCGTGAAGGTTACGTCGTAATAGTCCATTGTTCGTCAACAGTAATTACACAGTATCCAACCGTCTGCAATCTGTGTTAGGAAACGCAAACCGTTGATGTTCCAGATTACCAGATTGAAATAAAGAAGAAGAAAAGAATCAGGAAAGAAACGGCCATATCTGATTCACTAAAGGATTTAAAATATTTGCTGTAGGCGTAAATTTGATTTAGTATGTTACTTTGAGCAATCTTTTTAGAGCTGATTGCCCTAACCTATACCGGGGAAGCCCCTTCTCTCACTGTACACACACCACTTCTGACCTTGGTGTATAAAGTGACCTATTTTGTAGAATGTATGATAAATTAGTGAACGATAAGACGGATGTTGACAGATTTTCAGTCTGAAACCCCGTCATATTCGAAAAATAATGGCTTCATTCAACTTAAAGCACGTGTTTGTAAATCATGTATATATTTTATAAGTAGGCCTAAACTTGATTCGGAAAGGGAAGTTGTGCAATCAAATGGTTATCGAACTTCAGAGCTAGAACGTACTCTTGAAAGCCCAGCTTTTTAAACATAAAGTTTTTTTAATGAGATGAATAGTTAGTTCCCTTAATCTCGGTGTGAGTATTAATTTGTTAATTATTATGGGAATGCCCAAGTTCCTTTATGCAAGGTCACAGAGAGGTTGTTCAAAAAATGTTTTTATATTGTACATTCTTAGTCAACCCTAAGTCTCACCCCACCCTACTTAGATTTGAGCTTAATTAGTTCCCTAGAATATATGTAATCAACATACACCATTCTTTTCCCCTTTGTCGTTTTATATAGATAACCCGTTAATGTCCGGCGAATGAGGTTTGTAGGTCAGAAGATCCGAAGCATGAAAAAATGGTAGCAGAATAAAATTTTTGTTTCTACATATACAGGTTCAGAGTAATTGATCAGCATTGCCAAAAACAATAATTTGTCAGGTATCACAAAGTTTACAGCTACTTACTGCTGCGCAACCACTAAGAAGCGAACTGTGACCTCATTTCACCTATTGACCCCATTTGAACGTGATACTTGGATCATTCAGAAGCGCGCAGCACGTGGCAAGTGTGGGGTTTTAGTGTCCCGTTCGATATTGAAAGAATAGGATCCGTTAGAAATGTTCGTGAAAACTTGGATACGTTACTTTGGAAGAGTGAGATAAATACATTTTACGCACAGTAGGATTTTTGTAAATTGGATGAACCTATGGGTGTGACGTCACTCTGACCACGTAAATTCCATAAGTTCGGCAGAAACGGGTGATTACCAAGGGAAATAGTAAGTAAATATAAACTTGTGTTTTCATTAAACACATGTATAATTGACCCACTGAAACTGAGAAAGTAAAATATTTATTGTTTTTATGTAGTAAAACATCAGCATGAAAACTTTATAGGTTACTCGAGTTAAGATGTAGGCAACTTTAAAATAACCAGACGAGGGTTACACTGCTTAGAGTAAAAGGCGTGCTTTACTGAAACACGTGCTTGTTATTTACAACTTTGAGTTCATCTTATTTCTTTATCAATATTATTTTTTGGGCATTAAAGAAGAAAGACTTTAATAATTAGGGTAGAAAGTACAGTTCCAGTTTATGTTTTTTTTTACTAAGTAGGTAAATTCAGGGCCTCATTAAGAATTCTCAGGACCTGAGCGGAGAGGGCCTTCCACCCACCGTTATTAAGTATTTATCCTCTTTAGAGCGGCATAGCGCCACCTTTAGTCTGCAAATTATGAGCCTGGTGGTTAGGGTGCTTGAGTCGCAATCTGCGGGTTCGAATCCCTTTTAGTCCTGGAGTCGTTATAAAGCTACGGTCGATCTCACTATTCATTCGTTGGTAAAAGAGTGGCCCAAGAGTTGGCGGTGGGTGGTGTTGACTAGCTGCTTTCCCTCTAGTCTATCAGTGCTAAATTGAGGATGACTAGCGCAGATAGCCGTCGTGTAGCTTTGTTCGAAATTCAAACAAAAACTTGCAAAGTACGTTGTAACAAACTATTTTCCCGTCTTATATTATTTATATAATCCTAATAATAACTCCACAAAATAACCAATATTTTTTAACTAAAAATATTGTTTTAGCTTGCGGCAAATTCAAAGCTAACTCATAATATTGTTGCGTCAGCGAGTCACATGACTAGTGTGACGCCACGTTTCTAGAACTATCCCGTACCTTGGCGAATGCTCTAGTATTTACTAGATATAGGGTAGTTTGGTATATAAAAGAGGGTGACAACGTGACGGGAGAATAGTGTAATGTGTGTGTGTGTAGATAGTGAGTAATTGAACTGCAGTCAGAAATATTATTGACGTTCGTTCATATAGCGTTTGTTTTAGCGCGATTGTTGAAAATAAGTGTATCGTAAAGTTGTATTCGGGAAGAATAAACCAGTTTTATTAAGTAAGGACTTGTGTCGCTAAAGTTTCGTCGGAACGAAGTTACGGAAAGTTAATTAACAAACGGAGACGTAACAATATTAAATTATTATTGGTCAAACCATTTTTCAAAGAAGGGGCTCTGATGATCGTAATAAAATTTTTACAAAAACAAAACTGGAAATCGTTTTTAATGAAATATACATTTATTATTATTTCAAATTATTATAATATATATTGTTTGGGCCCTCTACCTACCTGGAATCTTATAGGCCTAAGATTTCGTTCTGAGTCGGCTGCTATTCGTGGTCAAGTTATTATGAAACGTGGCAGTTTTATCTGTTATCCTTAAGAGTTCAAAAATCTCTGTTTTTGTAGGCAAACAACAGCGTGTTTTCATTTTTTTAAAAATGGAACTGAATATGTTCCAAAAATACACAAGTTTGGAGTTTAAATTTTAGATAACATTTTTCATGGGTTTGGTATTGTTATGCGTTTTTGGTGCATAGTAATTTTTGTTGGCTCTCTGTATTAGTGAAATATTTTATCGTAGTGGTATTAAAATATGGATGAATAAACGTACTCATTATATTGAACACTTGAGTGAGTGGGAACTCCCGCCCAATTTCTTTTAAACACCATATCTGAGAGTTGTGTAAAGTTGTTTCCTCGAAAAGTATAATCGCGTATTTGTGTATGTATTGTATATAAAAAAAATCGAATATACTTTTCGTAAATAAAGTATAAATTATGCATACAAGCCATTAGTTGTTTTATTCATTAATTTCGTTTTGTCAGTTTAGTGGCAGAGCAGTCACTCTCCAGGTATAAATAATTCCACTCGTTTCAAACTGGTTCACCAGTGGCACAGCAGTAAGTCTTTAGTCTTGTAACGCTAAAAACCGGGTTTCGATACTCGTGGTTGGGAGAGCACAGTTAGTCCACTGTGTAGCTTTGTGCTTAACTACAAATAAAACACCCCCCCCCCTCTTCAGTGGCACAGCGGCACGTCTGCGGACCTACAACGCTAGAAACCTGGTTTCGATACCCGTGGTGGGCAGAACACACATAGCCTATTGTGTAGCTTTGTGCTTAACTACAAAACAAACAAACTCTCCCTATCGTTCTTTATTATCCGTCCTATGCTTTGATGTGTAACATGGTCAAATCACAGAACACTGTTATTTTACCAAATATAAAACTCGCCAGCTAGTATGTTAGCAGATGTTACAGACTGGAAGTCATCTGCATCAAACTTTAATTATTCTAAGCTAAAACTACCATAATATTTTGATACTTTTTAATCCCGTCTTTAAAATAAAAATATAAGGAGAGTGTTTCTTTACGGTTATTTCAGAAGCTCCCTCTGGTGCTAAAATATATATGTAATAATCACGGGCCTCTTCCAGTGAAACATAACTTGTATAACATTATAAATATTTCAAACTAGTTGTTGTTCTTTGTGATCTATGCTTTCTGTCAAAACTGGAAGCTACACCCGGCTCTCTAAAACTAAAACTTGCATTTTCAAAAATAGGATAAAGAAATCCTTGTTCTGGATTCAGGATATCAAAAAAGGTGTGACTGAATCGTGATGTCCGTATTGCGATTATATATCTTCGTTGGAAAAATATTTCCTGGGGGAAACAACAGCAATATATATATATATATATATATATATATATATATATA
>NW_013666763.1:41465-67725 GCF_000517525.1 Limulus polyphemus
ATTTCTATTCACTCCAATGTTATATAAAATTTTTCCATTGCACTTTTACGCGATGTTAAATATTTTAAGGTTTTACTTAAAATCCAAATTTTTCTTTTCTATCTACTTTGAAATAGTCTCATAAGTTGAAAAGCACGCCCACGTCACTTGGTAAATAATTTATCTGGCACATGAATAGCGTCTTGCTAAACAGATACATGAAGATTTCCAGTCAGTGGCCATTTCTTAACTTATTGCTGTTAGAAACCAAATAACTAGTAGGACATTGAAATTGCTTAAATGTAAATATTTATTCCACCGTTCTTAGGATTCCATTTTTTGTCTGGTTAGGACGGGGCGGGTGTGGCTTCGTGGTCAGGATGCCGGACTGTGAGTGTCCCATTGCTGCAAAATTGCGTTCAGCATTTTGGGGCCCTAGATGCGTTATAAGAGTGATGGTCAAATCCCACTTTTCGATTAGGCGGTAGATGCTGTTGATTAGCTGCCTTCTTTCTAATGTATCAGTTCAAAAGTAGGCAGACAGGCTCTGTTGTACCTTCACGCGAATAACCGAAACAATCTTTTGTGGTTTTAAATCGTAGCAGCACCCAACGATAAATGTAACTGTACAAAACTAGAATAATTCTATCTTTGACCAGTATTATCTTACCTTTCAACACTGTGGTCACTTAAAATGTTATCTGTGGACTTCCCTTCTTTATGTCAATGTTCTTGTGATCGATGGATGCACGTTCCACTGAGATGTAACCGCGGGAAACAAACGTATAAATCCTGTATCTTCCTAGAAGGAATTTGTTGTAGCCGTTTAATGTTGTTGTTGAGAATTGGAAGTGTTTCGAAGTTTCTTTTGGTATTTCAAACCGTATTTGGCTTCTAAGCCTAAAGGACAATAATTTAGTTGAAGCAAATCAGGAAAGGAATTCTGTCATCGACATTGTAAATATCATTAGTAGTGTGATTCCAATTTTTCTCCGAGATAACATAATAACGTTATTAATTTTAAATTAATAAATTTTCATTCACTAACGTCACAATAAAAATCAGATTGTGTATAATTACGTGTGTATCATGTTTGACGTTACGTCTGAACCTTGAACTGTATGTTCATACGTTTATAGCTATTACTGATGATTTTCGGGCTCGTTTAGAGAAAGCGTTCCTTTCACAAAACCTCTCGAATATATGAGAACTTAGGCGGCGTACCAGTAACCATGAAAATAAATTAATACGAACTTCTGAGTGAAAGTGAAGAAGAGTGTATAGTAATATGTCAACAACACTGTAACTATTATATCCAGTGCCGACGAGGCCTTTCGTTCACTACCTAGGCTTTTCAGGCAGGCTGGGATACGACAGACATAGTAGTATAATGGCTGATACACTACTTAAATAACAAATTGCTCGACAACTGTTATGGCGTGAACTGGATTATAGTGGTGAAGTACAATTTTCATTAATTTTATTTCTGTTACATTAGGATTAGGTTAAGGGTTTGTTAGCACTACATTTTCATTAATTTTATTTCTGTTACATTAGGATTAGGTTAAGGGTTTGTTAGCACTACATTTTCATTAATTTTATTTCTGTTACATTAGGATTAGGTTCAGGGTTTGTTAGCACTACAATATTTATTTTAGGATTTGTTAACACGATGTTATTTATTGATTTTAACACCATGTATTATTAATTGTTATTTTATATAACCTACCTAGCCTAGAATGCACTGAGGTCAAGAGAAGTGAATTATCAGTAACAACGTTATCGTTGATGTCATATACAACCGCATATATTTTCACCAGCCCTTTCCAACGTCATCTTTCTTCAGGCATAACGACACCTTCAAAATGAAATTATTCCCCCCCCCCCAATCCGGGAGCCAAATGTTGTACGGGTGGCGAATATTTCCAAAATATATCACAGTAAACCTTTATATACGTGAAAGTATAGGGTGTGAATGAGCTTCTGTGTATCTTGTATATATACCCTCAATATCTCCTCAGCGGTTTGATTCACTTCAGTGTACATGTGAATATCGGCCATGAGTGGTAGGTGTAAACTTAATAAATTCGTCAAGTATATTTGTTGTTCTTTATGCTCAGAAGTTTCACGGAAATTATGTTGTGAAGGTAAATTACAAATTCATTTATTGCCTGGAGAAGCCCCTGAGGCTGAAAACTACCTATTAAAATAGTTTTTAATGTAGTGTGGACCTGTTCTTCGTGTAATGTTTTCGTGTTGTATAGGATGACCTTCAATGATTATGTTGCTACTAGGTCGTGGCATTACTGGGTTTTAGAGCAGAACGGAGGATTACGCGTGTGCCTTTTAACCGTTTCTATTTGTGTTACTTTACAAATTATACCTAGTCTTATAATTTGTCGTGTTCAGTGTGATGTTATAAGCTGCACTTAATCTCGGAGGAATCTGCGGTACAAGCCAAAGGAGCCTCCAGTCAATATTTTATTGCAGACTATTCTACCGTTTTCTTTCAATTTATTCGTTACCATTCGGGAATATGGTAGTCAGGATGAAGACTGGTCGTCATGGAAACATCACGTATGTCAGTACAGCTTGTTGAACCAGCATAGTTTTGACAGGTCATGAGCCACTAACGGTTTGGCGAATAGACTGTAAACAATTGTCAATTATTTTATTTTAGCATTCACTACTTTTTATTGCCCAACTTGAACGATAACACCAGTAAAAAGTAGAAAGCTTGTTCGGTTCATCGTAAATTAGTTGTTACTTGTTACTGGAACTCGCGTAACAATTGTTTCATTTCTCTAATTTCAGATTTTGTAATAAATAGTTTAACGAACTCTTTGTTTGTTTTTACGACAAGCTCTAATCTGATTCGTTGATAAATCCATCCCAGATTCTTTATATTTCCTGATTTCTCTACGAACGTTACTGTTGTTCGGTCGGGTGTACATGTAGTTACAAATACATCAGAAATCCCAGAGCTTGCCACCAGCGTTAAATGGCCAATGTAGTGACGTCATAAGGTCGATGACCTTTATGTGCTGGTGTAACTGAACTTGAGTTGGTGGGAAACGGGTCCGAAGTGGACGATTATGTCATTTCTTGATTCTGTTGTGCATTATCAAGTTACGCCAGTGTTAAAATATAATGAATTACTCATTGTAATTGCTGATAGGCAAAGGTATTTTATTAAAAGCGAGTGTTTTAAGTCAATGGAACACAATTTTGATCCAAAGATATTTATAAACAATTTATTCTTACACCGCATTTCACTGTGATACGTCAAATGTATTTTCAACTAAATTACCCATTAACATAACTATTAAATCGAACTAATTAGCAATGCAATTAGACATGCCAATTTTAATATCGGAACCAGCGAACCTCCATCTATACATTTTTAAACTGATGTATAAAATACCAGAGGTGACATATTAAATAAATTGTTTTAGACTTGTGTATAAATATATTAAGTAAAACTAAAGAACAACTGCTAAAAAAGCTACTAAACCTAATCACGTAACAAACCACGATTTACAAGCGTGTTTCATTATATAAAAAGTAATATTTCCTGTAAATCTAAATCCTTGGGTTGTGTAAACACGTTTAGTCAACTAACACACGTTATTCTAAAGAAAGCGGAATTCTAGAGCACTGCTTCCTCGTCTCGTTCCTTCACTATTAAAACTTCACGTTGGCTGATGTGTAACAAAGAAACCCAGGAACTGGAGTTGGTATTATAAGCTACTGAACGTGAGGGTTTGAGGAGTATGAGTTGTACCTTAATATTGTGGTATAGTACAGTTCTTAAAACTTGGTAGTTACTTTTGGTTAACTCGGGCGCTGCATTTTTTATTTTTGAATAGTAGGAAGTCCAGGAGTGTGGAGATAAAAAACAAAATTTTTGGTGTTTAAGATGAATTTTAATTGGCATTCAGTGGCCAATAAACTGGACATGTTACTTCGCGTGGTGAAATATAAAAAATTAAACTTAATTTTCATCGTGGATTATCTCGTATATATTATTTAATGCACTTACTCAGTGTCAGTGTTAGAAAAACAATACATTTGTCTCGATTTATTGTAGTTTTATATATATTCAAATTATGCGACCATGTTTCTTTTTCCCTTACTTTTAAACGGTCATGGTTTTACGCTAATGTGTAAATTTCATATCAGAAATTATATTTCATATGTTTCACTCAGAAAGAAATTTGCTTGAAGACACCAAACGAATAAATAAATAAACTTGCCGTTATTATTGTTTTCAATCCATCGCCCCACCCCTCTCTGTGGCTCAGCAGTAAGTCTGAGGGCTTATAACGCTAAAAATCGGGTTTTGACCTCTACATAAAATTCGAACTTAATAAAATACTACAATAGTGACAAATGTATTTTATGTTGTCGATAAAAGAAGGTAGGGTCGAAGTCAGAAGTTATAGTCAGTTGTAAGTACAACTCGAGTAAAGTTCAAGTACAGCGATTTGGGAAGGTCTGACACGTCTTTATGTACCAGTTGCTCAGTAAGTGTATCTACGTATGGTTTATCATTTTATATTTGTGTAGCTGGAACAACATCATAATAAACTAAGGATTTAAAAGCCCATTCTAAAAGACTGTATTTTCCTCTTAAAAAGTTAGTGTGAAAATTGAATGACAATCTAAAGATAGGTTATCTAACGGTTATCCGGAGCGCTAAATGATTAATATTCTTAATCATACCAACACAATCTCGTATAAGAGATTTAAAATAATAGTTTGTTTGTTTTTTAATCTAAAACAAAAACATCTTATAGTTACTTCGTATATATAGTATTATTTCTAAAATATTGCGCATATATATTAATTGAAGAAAGTCCTGAACATTGATTTTGTTTTTTACAAATATTTGAAACGCATGTTAGGGAATAAAGAATTTGTTTCGCGGTTGGTTTAGAACCTACTCTTAGGACTTACCAACATTTTTGAAACGTGCCATAGCAACATACTTTGCCAAAAGCAAGCAAAGGCAAGGGGCGGTCAGGTGTGGCACTTGTGCGTGTGGTACCAAGGCCAAAATTAGGGCTGCACAGTTAGAGCTTGTCACTGTTTACTAAAGCTTCCACGAGCAACACCTGCTCATACCTGACTTGTAAAATGGCGTTGCACGTGACCTTGCTTTGTAGATTGCATCTTGAAGTTATAACTCTGAGTTTGAGAAGAAAGAGCGCTGCAGGATATTATTTAACAATTGTGTATAACACTTAACTTAAGTGACTTTCTAAATTTCTTCCGTTTGTGAAATACACTTTGTAACAGTAGTTATATTCGAAAGGAGGAATTTGTAGCTGCTTTAAAAGACTTTTTTTAAAGGCACGCTATTACCTCATAACGTTTTAGCGTGTCTGGTCTGTCAAAGAAATATTAGGCAGAGTATATCAATAAACTCCATTGTTGTAATTATATACTACACTACACACAGTTTCTCTAGACTTTATATTCTTGGTTAATTTTTTTATATTTTTGAAGAACGACGCTAGTTTTAATATATTACTGAATTTATTTTATTCAAAATTATTTCTAGTAAACTTTTCTAATAGGTTAACTGAAACTAAAAGTTTTCAAATCTCTTTTTTTTTCGCATGGCCAGTACACCCTGATTAGACTAATAAATGACAGGGTGAAAATTCTGATACAGTTTGGACCAATGTGAAGTAGTATTAATATACTAAAAGAATTAATTCAAGTAACTCTATGCAGTTGAATTAATTCAAGTAATCAGTGGCGTGAAGAGGTTCTATGATGCCCGGGGGCTTGTACCTAAGACTTTGTGGAAGGGCGGAAAGGGTTCTACTATTCGACTCGACTCTTTGCGTTGGATGCCCGGCACCTTTCGCTCCCCCCCTCTGCACGCTACTGCAAGTAACTCTATACAGTTTAACAGTTTTAAGTGTAATTAAAATCCATATACATATAACATACAGACATTTGTTCGTAGTTAAGCAAAAAACTAGGAAATGGGCTATCAGTGCTCTGCCCACCATGGGTATCGAAACCCGGTTTCTAGCGTTTTAAGTCCGCAGACATGCCGCTGTGCCACTGGGAGGCCATACAGGAGTTAACGCCCTATATAACACAACCTGCTGAAATGCATCAATTTAGATTCTGTGTATTAAATGACGTATGACCAAGAAGTAATTATCTAAAAATACTTTCTAAACATTAAAACTGTCATTTCTGTCTTTTATTTAACACCTGTCACGATTCAGTTTGTTATTGTACAAACAACAAGAACGCCTAATTTATGAAAGACTTCACCAGTTGACAACGTTGAAACCAGTTAATTTATTTTGATAACTCAAAAAATACAATTATTGTACTGGAATTGAAACAGGTGCTTGAGAATTATTGTAAATAATTTGCAAAACTATCAACAGATGGCGATATAGTACCTTACAGATAACGTTAAACCCACTATGTGTGCATTGTTAACACTGGTGTAAACCGTGATGGAATAAGAAGTTTTACATTAAATTTGACAATTGAAAAATGTGCTTGTATATAATGTAAGCAAAATTATAAGGAAATAAATTATATTTTGATATAGTGTGTAAAAACTTAAACAAGCTTTTTGTCTGCAAAGTATATGTGTTCATATTTTTCTTTACATGGAACAAATTTTATTTCATTGGTTTACACAATTTCTTAACATCTTTGTTTACAGTGGTAAATGTTTTATACGAATATTTGCTTTGACAACATATTAACAGAAAGGACCAGACTGTAGATATACAACTTAAAAACTTGAATATTTTGATTTTAGGAAGTATTCACTTGTGTAAATTTTCAAAAGAGAAATGTGATACAAGATGTTTAAAAATAGAACTGTATACTTTATATGGCAGCAGGTAAAGTAATACCAGTAGTAGTAGTGGGGTTAGGGCTGGTAGCCAGACACAGGTTTTTCTTTGGTGCAGTTAATGAAATAACACCTATAATGTGTGTATTCTAGACAACAATAATTTTTGTTTATCATGTTTAAAAGAGTGAACTGAATGTTGTGATATAAGGTAACAAAAAAAAAATAAATAATTAATTTTCAACATATCTTAAACAGAGCTACACTGTTATAAAAGTTACTCTTATTTTTGATCCAACACAAACAGTAGGGAACATTTTTTGTGTTATGCATTTGATGAAAGTGTATTTAAGAACTTTTAAGATGGAGTGATTGTTGTCAAGGTTATGTTAAAGTGTCCTCAAGTTGAACAGCTTTAATGAAAACTACTAATTTATAAAAATAATTACAAGATACTAAAGTAAATACTAACTGTTGGGTGTGAAGATAAATTTGGTTTATTTTAGAAATTAGGTTACGATTTGTTTTACACTATTGTGTCACAAATATTAGAACCTTAGATTAGCCTGTTCTTGTGGAATTCAATACAGTTGTGTTTATCTGTTAAAGTAATTATAACATTTTTAGTTAGGACTACTTTACAAAATATTTTCATCTTTAAAGGAAAAGAAATATGTTATGAAGTACAATAGCTACCAAAGTGTAAATAAAATATAACTGAAATTCTTAGTTTTGTCTCTGATTTTGGTTGGAAATATAAGTAGGCCTATTAAGGATTCTGTACTTGAAAACACCATAAGTGCCCCTAAAACATCATCAAAGTTTGTGATTTAAAACCTTTCAAATTTTATTAGCTTCTGAATTTAACACCATAAAAGATTAAAGTGAAAATTTATTAATAAATCTTTAGCTCTTTTCTAAAAAATTATTTCCAAACAGACATGTCAAACGGTGATATCTTTAGTCCATTATTACTGGTCTCCTACTGTAGGTAAAAGCAATGTGATAATGTTGTTGAATTAACTTAAATAGTTTGTTACTGTGTTGGTGACTGAGGGTTTGTGAATTTAACGAATATGCATATTTGTATATATATAGTTTGGGTTTGAGGTTTAGAAGTACTTATTTTTAAATTCTCGTGTGTATGTGTTACATTTTCATGAACTTTCATGGCCGAGTAAAAACCTAGCACAAGTGTTTTTCTAGTAATAAAACGAAAAATGTCGAAAAGTATATACTTGTCCAATAGTCAAGGTATAACAGTAAATGTTGTCCCTCAGACAAATCTTATCTTGAGCGTCAGGTGATATGAGTTTTACACCTTTACAATAAGGAGTGAACCAATGAGTTTCTTTGACTCGTACTCAGTATTTCCGTGTATTTACTTACCTTAACATTCTGTTTGCGTTTTTGCTAGCCAATAGTATCGTCTAGCAGCTTTTAGATATTTTGTAATAATTTTGCCCATATCATTCTTCTGGTCAACTTCACCTAACTCCCCTATAAGAATAATTAATATTATGATAACCAATATGCACAACCTTACGTTTATTAAAATTAAAGATATCTGACAAATATTACTCCTTACAAAACCTGGTGGTTCGGGCACTCGACTCCAATCTGCGGGTCATGGAATCGAAACCCGGCGATGAACAAGCTTGCTCTTTCAGTTGTGGCACCAGGGGTTTTCGTAGTGTGTAGTTGATCGCAAATTGTGCACCTATAAAAATATTTGTACAGTTGAAAATTCACCTACATAAATAAGTTCAAGTGGATAAATATTTAAAAAAATATATTTAAGATTAAAAAAATCCATTCCAGAGTTGATAAATAAACGTATTTACTTGAATATTCCTCATTTTTTGGATCATAAGCCTGTATATATGAGGTGCAATAAAGCGTCATGTATTAAAAAATGATGAAGCTAAAATATAATTGTGCAGTTGAAAAAATCCTTTGGAAAAGTTCAGGTGGCGGCATTATACCGTGATCGTCAGTCAATTCTCTATTCTTTGGTAAAAGAGCACAAGAGTTAGTGGTGGGTGCTGCCAGAGGATTTCCTTCGCTTTAGTTTGCAGTTCAAAATTAGGGACGTGTCACATAGCATTAATAGCTTTGACATAAAAAATACAGTACAGTTTGAAATACTTATTTAATATAATTCTTAAATGCAACCATTTTATTAGTTATTCTTTTATTAATATCGTTATTGAAAAGTATAAATTGCAAAAACACTGTGAAGTACATCAATTGTAAACATTAATGTAATGTGACTTCACCCTTTTAATAACAACTTTCTGCTTTTTAGAACATACATTTTCTTTTCATCCAGTATAAAGATGAGTGTACTCTCAACATAAATCCAGATTTCATCTTTTCGTAACATGAATTTGATTTCGCGCCTCAAAACCATTGTACTGGCAGGGATAATTTATTAACGTCACGTGAGGCCTATATAGCCCATGTTGAAACGAAATTTACATCTTGCTTATTAGTATAAATAATCAGCAGTTTATATTATATATATATAGCCCCTCAGTGGCATAGCGGTATGTATGCGGACTTCCAACGCTAGAATCCGAGTTTCGATAACCGTGGTGGGCAGAGCACAGATAGCCCATTGTGTTGCTTGAGTGTAAATTCAAACAAACAAAAATGCAAAGGTGATAAAATAAAGAAATCAGACTTTTGTTTTAAAGTGTAAAGAGGGGGAGCAAATGATCCACAAGCTTACGGAATCGCGCATCAAAACCTAATTAAGTATATCATCTATATAATAAGATTCAATGTGTGTGTGTGTCACATAACTCCTCCTAAACTGGTGGTGTCATCGACTTCTAAGTGGTAACAAACGAATCGTCTCGACCCCGAGGCTTGTACAATGGTAAAAAGTTTCAACACATCCCTTGGGGAACCCGGGGATTCCCGAAAACCCCTTCTCCTAAAACTGCTGGATTCGCCAACTTCTAAGTGGTGTCAAACGAATATTCTAGTACCCGAGGTTTGCACAAAGGTAAAACTTTTAACCTAACCCCTTAGGGAACCTGGGTATTTCGCGAAAACACTTTACGGGAATTCTCCGAAAGCGGACCCCAAATTTGGCATTGATTTACATTACAGCATATAAATAAAAAACTACTAATTACCGTTCGTAATTTGGTTAAAGAAATTAAATTAAATTATAGCGAAATGATTATTAAGCTGAAAAGTGCAAAATAGTAGTTCAAGCATTAAATTTGCATGACAGCGGCCCTGTAAATGTGAGCCATTGGCTCACGGGTTCGCTAGTTGAGTTTGTAAAATTAAATGCTCCCAATGCATGGAAGGGTAACCTGACTAATTACTGCTTACCTCTAGTATCTTGTTAAAAACACACACACTAAGAATTTATATAACTGACTTACTGCCTGACAGCAACAAACAAATGACTAACAAAAATTATTCGCTAGCTCATTTTACCACTTTAACATACTCGCTAATCAATCAAAAATCTCTTCAAATCACACATAACAGGTGTTCGATATCGTTCAAATCGTTTTTGAAACTTTCAAGAAAAGTCCAGAAATTAAGCTACGCTCTAATCACGTGACGTAAAAAACAACAAAAAACTCTCCTTCCAAAACAATGATTTATGAATTTGTATCATTGCTAAAATCATGGCTTCCCATTACTGTATAAATCTGTATATTTACACAACCCCAGATTTAGGCGTAGATCTAAAATAAATCATAATATATTCATATACGGCCTCCGTAAAACATTTACCCTTCCAACAATGTAGAACCAAATCTAGATATATCTACCTTTATTGCTAGTATACTGATCTCTAGGTTTCATCCACGTGCCTGTATTTGCCAGATATAGTACCCATCCATCCCCTTTCCACAAAATATGGAGTTGACTGCTATCATGTTGGGCATTTATTGTGAAATCATGAATATTCGAGGAGAGACAGAGAAAACCATAGCAATAATTTTGTTGTTGTTGTTATTCTTGGGGAGAAGTGATTTTTAATCTCTGCAACCAAAAATCTCCTCTGATACCTAACAATTTGGATAACTGTGTAAGGGTGGCATATAAAATATTAATTTCATGCTCTGCTTTCTAAACCCATGATGATGATCTTTGATAACAATGAATTTGTGTAAATACTCTTTTAGAAATTATTTAATTATAGATTTTAATAATTTCCAAACCACTGAAGTACACTAAGTGGCTGGTAATTACTTAGACATTATCTCTATTTCCTCCTTACCAATCAATATGATATTGGCTTATTTCCAAACTTTCTAGCATCTCACTATTATTAATGAATTCGTTTAAAATAAATTTTAATTCTGTGTAAATATGGTCATTTGTTTCCTTCATTATCCAAGGATAAATATTATTTGGCTGAGGTGCCTTCAATTTTCTAATTGTGAATCTTAATAGCTTTGGTCTAATCGGAAAGTGCACTAGCACTCTCTGTGCAGAGATGGCACGGACACCCGTATTAAAGCAATACAAAAGACATCTGGATTTTCTTCTGTACAGGTCATCAGAAGCTAGATATGAAGAGATATCTGGCATAGCCACTCTGTCTCTGGTGTATATGCCGCTTTTCAGCTATCCAGAGCGTCCCAAAGTCGAAAACCGGTGAATAGCTAAAATCGAGATTTCTAATTTTTGTTCAGCATCATTTTTCTTCAACAGGCCTAGCGCCCACCTAGTTCTAGCAGTAACTATGGTTTTATAATCATTTGATAGAGAAATATAGTCTTCACTATCTTTGACTACCTATTTTATTATTATTTTATGCCAAATAAAACAAAAAATCATAATTCTAATGTAAATGATGTTAGGACCCCTTGAAGTTGACTTTCTTACAGAATTCTGGAGTTCCTTTAAAAAGCTAAGTTTATTGAAAAGTTTATACGTGGTAATATATGCTAATCATTCATCGTCACATAAATCTTCGTCATCACTAGAATTGTTGCTACTATTGGATTCATGGCATTCATCAGATTTGCATCCTTGAACCTTTGTTTCACCCTCTTCTGATTCCCGCAGCATGTCATCATCCGTCCCATCCATTGCACTGGATATGCAACATTTTTTAAATACTTTAGTGATTTTCAGTGGTAGCGAATATAATGGACAGTTAACTTTTTGGAAGGTGTTTGGAGGAAAAAAGTGGAGGAGTAAAAAAAAATTCAATACATATACAGGTCATCAGAAGCTAAATATGAAGAGTTAATTGCCATAGTCACTCTAACTCCGGTGTATATGCTGTTTTTCAGCTATCCAGAGCATCCAAAAGTCAAAAACTGGTGAATAGCCAAAACGTAGATTTCTTATTTTCGTTCATCATCATCTTTCTTCAACAGACCTAGCGTCTACCTAGTTCTAGCAGTAACTGTAATTTTGTCAACAAAACAGTCTTCACGATCTTTGACTACCTATTTTATTATTATTCTATGCAAAATTTATAAAGCTTTAGAAAACACTATAACCTAGTAACCCAGGTAGCTATCTAATAAAAAAAAGTAAACAAACAAGTATAAGTGAATAAAATTACTGCTAAGTTAAAAAAACAGTGTAGGACTGGCTACTGAACTTGAAATAAGGAACCAAACAAGATAGGGATGGAAGTGAACATATCACTTGATCTGCTAATGCTCACATAGCAGACTAAGCTGTCTCGACTTTACGTGGAGAATAAAATCCATACATTATTGGCTTCCTTTCTGGCAAAACAAATAAAACCAGAATTTTCAAACGTCAAATGTTACTCTATTGTAATTGCAACTACTCAAGGATATAAAATAATCTTTTTTTTGGGGGGGGGGGATCCACTTGTGGAATCCATTGTACATTTTCCCTAGTAGAAATTGACCAGAAAAGAAAAATGATCTGCTCGACCATCACCATCTTGTAAACATTAATCCCAACTCTCCCATCATAATTTTTTAAGGGCTCAACTTCTTTTTCCCTTGAACATACTTAAAAAGCCTTCTCTGTTAGTAATGATATTTTCTGCAAACTGTTATATATCTTTTCCAGTTTTCTAATGTTTTTTAACTTTAATACTTTTTGAGGCCTCTGAATCTTCTTTTTTAGCAATCTGTTTGTATTTTTTAAGCTTATAATGTTTACCTATTTCATTTGATTTCCTTTGCAAAGCATTTGAGTGTAAGTTTGGCATTTTTTTCTATAACCTGAAATTTTTAATTTGTAAATGTAGTAATTTGCCCCTAAAGGTTTCACACTCATTCCAATTTAACTGAGATAGTTCCTTTCTTGTGGCATCAAAGTTATCTGTTTGAAACTAAAATATTATTAATTTCTAACTTAAAATATAGTAAAGCCTCAAATCTAATTAATTATATAGTAATCACTGGTTTCCAAATTTTTTCTATCTCAACCTTCTGAGCAGTATCCTCATCAATGGTTAATATTAAATATAAAATAACATTATCTCTAGTTTTCTTAAACTAACTGAGGAAAACTGCCCAGTGCTATTAGTCCCCCAGTGGTACAGTGGTATGTCTGCAGACTTACAATGCTATAAACCAGGTTTCGATACCCGTGGTGGGCAGAGCACAGATAGCCCATTGTGTAGCTTTGTGCATAATTACAAACAAACTGCTCAGTACTAACTCCAAAAAATTATCACCTTCACTATCTTACTCCATACAATCCAATTTATTATTTCTAAAGTTAAAGTATCTCATAACCAGAACCTCTTTTATTTTTAAGAAGCATTTCTAATTTATCTATAATTTATAAAGCAACTCATTGAAGGCCTGAGTCTGATCAGGTGGCCTATTGCAACTTCCCAGCTCTAACCTCCTGTCTTTATCTAAAAGTAGATACCAATACTGATTCTACATTTGTACTAGCCTCTTTAATATTCTTCAGTTTTATTAGCTGTATCTTTTCTATAATGTAATAGTCACCACCACTCCTTGTTTAAATAATCTATCACAGTTGAATAACTTGTATCCAAAAATTCTAAAATTATTTCTATGATTTTCCAAGTCAAACCAAGTCTCACTAATCCTTATAACATCAAAATCCTTCAATCCAACTAAAACCCTAATATTTGAAAAATAGTACTTGTGCACATGTCTCTAATTTGAGGAATTTTTTAAATTAACTCTGCTAATCCTGCATTTGTAACCCATCCTGATCTCTATCTAGACTCCTTTTGGCCCTACCTCCATTATCCCTTAACCTAATCAAACTCATGCAATCTTCATTAACTTTGTTATATACAGTATATACTGTACTCCCAATGCAACACTATTCCCTCCCCACTCTGTAATAGTAGTTTAAAATATCCTGAATAAATAGATTAATAACCTATGCAGAAAAGTCAACCCTCTCTTACTCAAATGCTGACCATGCATTTCATATAACTTTTTATCTCTAACAAATGGATCTCATTAATTCATCTACTCAAATCTCCTTAAACTGATGCACAAGTTTTGTTTGTTTGTTGTTGTTGAGCACAAAACTATACAATGGGCTATTTATGCTGAGCTCACCATGGGTATGGAAACCTGATTTATAGCATTATATGTCCATAGACTTGCACTGAGTGACTTTTTACCTACTTAAAACTTCCTCACAAGTGCAGTTGAGAATTGCTGTACAGATAAGCGTATAAGGAGAATTTTTTAGGATACCAGACTTTGCTGCTGGAAACATGAGGTTTTAGTTTTCCATATTTATAACATGGACCTAGACTGAAAAGACTTTCCTGATATAGTCATCATGCTGCTGCATGATTTAATCTACAGTATGAATTTCAAAAATCGTAACACAGGCCATTATTATGATTTAATCTATTGTATGAGTTTCAAAAACTGTAACATAGGCCATTATTAGTTTATTTGAAATAGTATGCCCAGAAATCAGCATTTGTTGATACAATAAATGGAAAGTGCTTTTCACTAGCACTCATATAATATCTAGTGAAGAAAAAACCAGGTCTCAGAATGTTTTACTAAAAAGTAATTAATATAAAATATTAATGTAGGGATTGAAAAATGATTAAGAAAACTTAGTTTACGTTTATATGTTATATTATCACATTTAATGCAATTAGGTTAAGCAGAGTATCATCCAGGCATTCAAAAAGAATGCTTATGTTTTTCTTTAAATGTTGCTTTTGCTCTTTTTTTTTATTTATAAATTTTATTGTGTTTGATGGTTGATGTACTGTGTAAGAAAAAGTAATTTTATGAATGTTCGTGCACTAGTAAATGCTGAATTTGATCAACAGAAGCCAAAACTGATAATAATGACCCCACAAGAGTTGACGACCTTCATGACTGTTCGACCATGACATCAAGGAAGAACAAACAATTGACATCTAATCAAGGTGAGCTTACTTAACAGACTGTAGAAAGATCAAATGTTTTATTGCATAAAAAAAGGAGAGTGAACTTTTTCAAAATTTCAAAGGACATAATTTGAGACAATAATAAAAAAATAATTGTTAATGATATAATGGTAAAACTCTTATGAAATATAGAGCCATTGAGTTGTAATATCATTTACAATAAACATTGACAACTGTGGTAAGTAATTGTGTATCACAAATTTGTGTATATGAAGAGATTATGCTGGAAGTTTATGATTACCTCTTAAAACAGTCCAGTTGTCAAATGTTAGGATTGGTTTTTGTATAAGAGATTGATAGCTTAAGATTAATTTGTCTCAGCTGATTTGCATTCTCTACTACTGCTGTTTTTGGACTAGCAATCTAGCTATGACTGGAATGCATGGCATTTCTTATGTATAGCATATAATATAGATCAATCTTTAACATAATAGTATTAACTGGTATCTTTTGATTATCACTGGTGAATGTCTTGTTTGTTTATTAACCAGTGGAGTCCAGAGAATATAATGATTTAGTGTTATTTGCTAGTGATTTTTTTCCTGTTTAACTTTGTGAACATGCACACTACATTTTTTTGGTACAGTAGCCAGAGTCTCTGAAATATTCAGAAGACTTGATGGTTTCAGTTAACCAAAGGGATTTGGCAAGAACCAGTATAACAACAATTTCTAGAAAGAATCTGTACATTAGGAGGATTAACTCAATAGTTCAACGTTGGAATTGAATATGAACTGGTATAAAGTATGTTCTAGGAAGATCCATTTCAATACTGGTTTCCATTTAGCAGCTATTACACTGTTGGTTCCATTTTATATCTTACGGACCAGTGGGTTCTGTTAAATATCCAGTATATCAGTGGGGTCTATTTAACCAATGGATTCTATGAAAAAACAGAACAGTATTGTTCCCATTTTGTAACCAGTAGACTAGCAGGATTCAATAAAATAAATACACTAAATTCTAAGAAGACTTTCTATGATAGGCATAAGAACAAGAGGGTGAGATGACAAAGCTTCTTCAAGTTTTAAAGAGCAGTTTTTGTGTGTGTTTAGGAATCAAATGAAATAAAGCAGCTCAGACCTAAAGAGGGGATCATTGGACACTTAAATATGCATGCTAGTGTATAGTATTAGTGTATGATGTAATATTTAAGACAAACTTATAATATCCAACATAGTTTACTCTCTAACCTGGCATAAGCTACAGCATACATTTCTGCTTGAGAACACTATTACATAAAAATGCTTTGTTTTTCAAATTCATAATACAGTGGTAGCAAAAGCTCAAGGGTATTAATTTTGTTAGTTATTGTGTGGGTTCTGTCACTGCTGGTATCGTATAGTGCACACAAAATGTATGAAATAGTAGTAAAATGCTTCTAGATTAAAAAAATATATATTAAATATCCCCCTCTGATTTGAAAGAAGGACTACTTTTGCCAAATAAAGGAGGGAATGGCAAGTTCATATATCCAGTATAGTTTTACTAACTGGTACACCAGTGGGTTTTATTAACTTAATAGACAGTATATCAGTTTTTTTACTAATGAATGTTAGTATTGTATTTTTGCATACTTTGTAGTAACTTGACTTAACTGTCTGTAACATTAAAATTCAGATATTGGTGAAAGTTAGCGAATGACCAGATTTCAACTAGACTACTTGTATCTAGAAATAAAACATTTTTATGAAGTACAGTAGAAGCCATACTGGGAATTCCTGTAAAAAAACTAGAGATCAACCAAAAACTGTTGGTTATATCAGTTAGTAAGTTACTTTGGAAACATCAAAGTACCAAACATATTCCTGAAAGGAAGTACAATTCTGGGTGTTGGATAAAAGTTTGAAAATGATAAGATTTGTTTGGAGACTATAAAAATCCTCAGATTGCCTTTGGCTTCAAGGAATTCAGCACCACAATAGAAATAGTAGATTAGTGTTTAATAAAAATGTCTTATTAAGAAAATATTTAAATGATATTTATTTAATCTATAAAAAAAAAAAGTTGTACTGCAAAATTATCCTTTATGTAAATTATTTCCCTGTATTATCCTTGAGTACCTGCTGGATTTTTTCCTGTAGATACAGGATTAGCCTTTTTACAGCTATTGAAAATTAATTACAAGTTTTTTCTTAGTACTTCCTTATATTTTCTGTCAGATTTATGAAGTTTGTTGTGAGTTTTAATCTTCTACTGCATGTAATTCTGCAAAAATACTTCATGAAAGTGGAAATTGTTTCTGACATTCAGGAGGTCGTCATTTTAATTTCTTTAGTATGCAATAACAAGAGTAATTGGCTTGTTTTCATTTGTGTCATTAACTTAAGTCTTTTCCTTCAAGTATTGGTATGGTATACTTTTATTTATTTCTGGTATTAAGTAGTCTTATTCTGTAGTATATTTAGGAAGAAATATTTTGAACTGAATTGATTAGGTCCAAAACAGCTGTCAGCTACTTGTAAAATTATTACAAAATTTTGCAGTCAAACTTTCATAAGATGTAGCTGAAGAGCAGATTACATGTTTCAAAGTGGGTATAAATTAAAGAAAAACAAAACAAAAATGATTATAAATTCATATTTCTCACTGGTTAAGGGTTAAAGGGAAAAGAAACATCTGTAATTAAGCCTACATGTCTTCTAATGGCTGCAGGTTAAAAGAGGATCAACCTATTTCTAGAGGAGAAGTAATGTTGATTATAATTCTCAATTTATGTAGTCTTTATTTACAAAATGTGCCATACCTTTGGTCAACAAACAGTACAAGTCTTGTAGACAAAAATCAGATGTGTTACTAAAGATTTTGTACTGAAGATATGTCTGTGATATGCCAACATAAGTCTGACTCAGACTCTGAAAAGTCAAAGTGCAAGATGATGTTCATGTGAAGAATAAAGATACTTTTGTCCATGGTACAGTTTGCAAATTGTATTTGCATAACTTCTACAATTTTCTAAATTAATATCTAAAGTTTCTTTCAGTATCTCTGGATATTGTATCTGGTGTTTTGTGTAACACAAACTGTTGCAAGATCAGCTGTGTAGGGTAACATGAAATGTTGATAACTCTAACATAAAATCCATAATATCATGTTGAATGACACTCATTACAAGTTTAGGGTTTGCACTTTGACTTTCACCCATATACATGGAGTTAAAGAGAAACAAAGCAAGCATGATTCAGGCTACAGTTCAATGTTCCATACATTTAATCTGATATTTTGTAACATGCAATAATAAAAACGTTGTATAAAAATAATTTTTTGTTTTCTTCAGAGAAAGACTGTGATTCCAATTCCAAAGACTCAAGAACAACAAAAGACGAGTTGGAACAAATTGATAATCCATTTAAGAATCAGCTGGCTTTGGTTCTGAGTAAGGATAAGCCAAAAAAATCTCCAACTTTGAGTTCAACCGAGAATGAGATGGCAGGAATTAAAACTGAACCTGACAGTCCGGTAGAATTCTTGATTATTTTATATTGTTTTGAGATAGGTTACAAACAAGAGAAATTAAATTCTTAAATACATAAAATTAATCATCAGTGTAAGCAACTTTGTTTTGAATATGTATAGTCATTTGCTTAGAAGTTAAGGGAGGATGGTTTAACAGGGATTAAGAAATGAGTATTGTTTCTTTTCACTTAATTTTGGACTTTTATGGGGATTAGGAAAAAATAATAATAAATAAAATGTGGGAAATGGAAATGTATAAGTTTGGAGGAGGAGTTTGAAAACAGAATATAATAAATAATGAAGTTGAAAATCAGCTGTAACTTTCATACTGTGGAAATAGTAGAGACTTTTATTACTAATTATAAAAAACTGTCCAAGCAGAAAACAAGATGTAATGTTAAAAATCATGAATTGAAAACTGAGATAATAATTGTTTAAGGTTAGAGGACTAGATCTGTTATATTGTTCATGTTATAACTATTAATCTCTTGAAATGTTATTACTTACCAAAATATTGTTTAATCTTAAAGATACTGGTTAATGTAAAATTGTGTCCAAAAATGTGGTGATTGGTCAAAAATACTATTAACTTAATAATTTAATTGTATTATGATTTTTTAAGATTCATTTATAATGCTCTTGATTTCACAATTGTTGTATTTCATGTTTTATATCATTTTCCAACAATAAAGATATACATTTCTGTGGATATATAAGAGCATAGTGTATCTTAAAACCTACATTACAAAATGGGTTTCAACATCAAATAACAAAATAAAGTCATATAAACACAAATTCAGATACATACTTTTAAAATGATTTTCTTTCAATTTCAGGTGAATGATCACATAGATTACCTTCAGATCAGTTGTTCCTCAAGTGAGTCTCCTTTGGGTAATACATTGACTCTGGTTCCAACCAACTTTAATTCATCAGATTGGGCAATCAAAGTGAAGGAGTTACAAACTGCTGAGCAGTTAGCGAGAATGAGAGACCAAGAACCATTTTTAAGAAAAGAATATGAGCAGAAACCACCATTTGAACTGTGTGTTGTATGTGGTGACAAAGCTTCAGGTAGTGTTTTACCAATATATAGGCTTAAGTGTTTGATGTGATATCTTTTGTATACTGGATAAAAGTAAATGACTGGCATAACATAGTATAATTTAATTGACAATTTTCTAAATTAAAGACTATACTACTTGTTCTATGTGTTAGCACTTTGAGTCTGATGAATCTTGATCTTAAAATGATATAGTTCCCAAAGTGCAGTCAGGAGCAGTTTTTAGCAGAGAGTGACTACAACAATTTTAGAGACAAAATTTACTTTATTTTGAGGTCAAGATTCAATGACATTCAAATTGTTTTCACAACTAAAAATTTCTAAGTTGTACATAAATAAATGATTTTATTCACTAATTAAAATGAGAATCAGTGTACAAATTTAGTGGTGTCCCATGTGGTTTTGGCATTCCAGTTTTCTGTTTAGTTTATATTTTATCAGTTTATATGCAGTATCTGCTGCATTTCTTGTGTCTGATATGTGAATAGAGACTGTTAGAGAGATAACTTCCTTTGTTTTAAAACATATAATATTGTAAAAAGCTAAATTAAGCATATTACACTATGTAGCCATGTGAATCTTGTTTATTATGGACACCCAAATCTACTACAAAACATTTGTAGTCTGAATTTCTTTTACTGAAACATTGCCAAGATATTCTTGAAAGATTCAAGTGATATGTAGTTGTTCTTATTGGTCCTTATTTATACTTTATTATGAATGGTACCAATTATAGAAAAGGATTTTTAAACTTAGGTTAGGGTAAGCTCTTTGTTGTATTGTCCGAGCATCAGTATACCTCATGAAGTTGTGATGTGAGTTGCAAGTTGTTAACACTAGATGACACTTTTTGTCCCATAACCCTTAAAGCTTTCAAATAGAGAGGGTTGCTAATTCTTCACAATTTATGTTATTCGAAGGTATATGAATCAATAAAGAACAAGTTATGTAAAAAAAAATTCAGTGATGTTTAACATCTTGTTGAAGGACAATGAAAGTAAAAAACAGAATAACATTAAGTTATTCTTAGTTCTTTAGTTTAAAGGTGCAGTAAAAAGTTTATGAGGAAAATACCTTAAAATGTTCTCCTCAAATTAATTCCAAAGAGGTGAGGTTTGGTATCACATGCTTTATTGTTTTTGTTAGATTTAAATGCTAGCAGTTAATATTCTTATCAATCTCATCATAGAAAATTGTGATTATTAAGATCCATTTATAACCCATTTTTCATTGTTCAACTAGTTCCACATATCTTTTAGGTCGCCATTATGGGGCAATCAGTTGTGAAGGATGTAAAGGTTTCTTTAAGAGAAGTATACGTAAACAGTTAGGTTATGCTTGCCGTGGAAATCGAGATTGTGAAGTCACCAAACATCATCGTAATCGGTGTCAGTACTGCCGTTTGCAGAAGTGCCTAGCCATGGGAATGAGGGCGGACTGTAAGTTGGCATGTATGGTTCGCAGCACTTGGGTGGCTGGTTTTATGTTTTTCTTTCTTCCTGTTTCAGCCATATACTACCTCAGTTTTCATAACTTTGGAATCTATTTTAAAAAATTCACATTTTCTAAAGTTACATTGGCAGCTTTTGTATGTGGTTTGTTTTAGATTACAGGGTTTAAGCATTAATGGCATGGCTATTTCCAAATAGATATTCTCTACACTTGTAATATCTTAATGCTTATACTACTCAATTATGACATCTGTATTCCCAGAAAATTTGCAAAGAATGATCTCATTCTTGTGTTAAATGTAATATTTACAAGACATTTTGACAATATGTATGTATTTATAGTCTGTTTGTAATCAAGCTATTAATTAATGCCAATTATTAGAATTAGACCTATCATATGTTAGATCTTTATTAGATAGGTAGTAAAAAATTGTGTATAATTCTATTTAAAACTTCTTTATTTGAATACAAAGTAAGATGAAACTTTTAATTTGAACAATTTAAAATCTAGTTTTTCATATTAAATTGTGATAGTTTAGCAAATAACTGACCAGACAGACTAGGTGTTTCATGATAGAGATACTAACTCATTCATGCCTTGCACTTTTCAGTAATCTTTAGATTTATAATTTGTCTCTTGACTGAATGTGGGCTTTTGAAAGGTTGTTTCAGAGTCACAAGATCTACACAAATACAGTTATTTCATTAAACTTACTTAGATATATATAAGTCTAGAAAGTACTTTAAAATCAGTCTAAACTGTAGATTTGTTGACTCGTTTAGGCTCTGAACAGAACTGTGTAAAATCACACTATATTTGTGTGATGTGAAGATAAGTTTGAGTTATTGTGACCTTGTTGGTCTCCTTGTGGTATTAATTTGTTGATTCTAGACTTTCTTGTCTTCAGAGTTTTCAATAAGACATAACACAAACAATGTTCCTCACCTTACTTCCCATTGTGAGTAGTAATAATGCTTGACAAATTGGACATATATACATGTAGAATCTTTGTATGTGCTTGCTTTACTTTAACTTAACTTCGCATTTAAACAACATTGCATGCTCAAAATAGAAGCTTAAAATGTCTTTACTTTTTAGAACTAAATTTAATTTGTTGACCTGTTTTATTAATAGTTTTGGGAAGTTTGTGATAAGAAACATTTTTCATGCATTCCTAAAAATATTTTAAATATGAAAATATCAATCAAAAAAGTGCTGTCTACTTAGTTTTATTGGGAAGCTTCACTAAGGTTCAAATGGAAGTTGATTTTATAAACACTAAATTGGGGAAGTTCATGCCATAATCACTTTATTCATAAATGGATGTAGACACACTATTACCCTTGAAATCTTTCTTTTAGCTGTTCAGTCAGAGAGAAAACCAGCAGGTGATAACCGAGACAAAAGCATAAACTCTTTATCAACCAAAAATTCCTCATTATATCCTCGTCAAGATTACCGCTCCACTCTTGCAGTTCCTACATATGTCTCTGAAAAGGTGTGTTTAAGAAACTGGGTAAATATATCTTATATTGTTGTATCAAAACACTTGCAGCATTGACAGAGTCTAGTATTTAGAATATTTAAGTAAGAATATTGGATTCTTGAAGTTACAAATTTAATGTTTGTTGTGAAGATATTGGATTTGATTATGAGTTATGGCATGCTTTTGTTCATATATAAAAGTAATAATATATTTTTCATATTGCTTGTTTAACTTGAATTCAATTTTGTATTAATACTCTCTCTCTATAGGTGACCTCTTGGGCAACTTCTAGTAATGATTGTTTTGTAAGAAATGGTATTTTTATTTCTTGTATCTTTGATATAACAACCAATGAGTGATCATACTAATAGTTGAATCAGTATATGTCTTGCAGCTAACAGTATCATATGATGTGTTCCCATAGTAGGTAATGCACAACAGTAACATTACAAAATGGCAACTGAAAGTGACAATGGCTTTAACCAAAATACTATAAATCAAATTTCTTAACATAAGAGAGTGAAAACCAATGGTTAAAAAAATGTCTATAGTGATAATAGTCAAGTGCAGTTAACTTGATTTTTGTAACAATTTTAGGCCTATTGGTTACTAATAGTTTTGCCAGATTTCAGCATTTAAACCGCAAAATGTCTATGGTGATAAGTAATATTTCCATGCATGAATGAATAAGTGTCTCATGAGGTCTAAGGCTAGCCAAACAAATGCCAGAATTGTTAAGTCTAAATCACACCATCCACAGACAGCAGTAAACAATAAGACAATTGGAGGAATAGACAAAATTATCAAAAATGACAGATGAATCTTTATTGAAGATATTGTCTATGAACTAAATCAGTATTTGCTGTGGAGAAACTTATTTATAACCATTTGACTTATAGCAATGTGTTTGAGTAATGGGCTCCTTTGATATTACTGGAACAACACAAAATCAGGTCGATCTGATATCTACAGTGAGTTAGTGAAGCTATATGATATTAGTAGGGACGCATCCTTTAATCAAGTTATTCAGATTGACAAATGTTGCTGGGTTCTATATGAACTTGACAGGAAACTCTGCTGTGGTTAGTCTAATACAAATATAATATAGTTGCATGCTCAATAACCATTTATAATTCTCCAAAACACAATATGTCCATGAAAGTTAGTTTGAACCTTTAAATTGTTTTTGAAGTGGAAAATCATCAAACTTATTTGTTAATGCATTTTTAATATGATATGAAGTTTTCAAATAGTAGAGTAAACTAGCTTGTATAATGAAAGCTGATTTAATGACTTTATTTCAGTTTGCAATAAGGAAGATTTAATGTATGGATATCCTTGAATAAGCACAGTTTCTTCTTTATAAATCTTAAGACTAAAAAATAAAGATTGTGTGGATTTTACATATACACCACAAACAACAAAATCATAACTGCATATTTCACAGTGAAATTAATGTTGAGCTCCATACAATTGTGATATATTTTTCTTATGTTTTGTGGTCCCTGGAATAGTTATTTGATGTTATACATCTTATTCTTCTCCAATTCACACTTTTTTAATCATTTTGTGAATAAAATATAAATTTATGATATGTATGTCCAAATAATTTGCCACAAACGTGTAATGAATTTTTTTTTAATTATAAGAAAAAATTAAGTTTTTTTATTTTTTGTGTACTACCTCTAACTTGGCAAAACATGATTCAATTTTGGTGAATATTGTGATATTACATCCAAATGAGAGTGATAAGGATTTTAATCACATACTTTTTGGCTGGCCCAATACTTGTGTATAATAAAATTTTAACTACACTTGTCTCTAGTACACTGTAGCTGACAAGATCTGTTGTCCGATTCCACAGTTCATCAAGCAGTTGAATTATAACATAAAAAGTCTCAATTGAAATACTGCTTATACCAAACACTTGACAATAATTGAAGACTTTTGGTGTAATACAGAAATGATGATGTTATATTAAAATGAGTTTGGAGCCACAACATGTTGTTACAGTCTATATTGCTCTGTCTGATTACCATCCCCCTTTGCAATAGCTCTGCAATGTGGTTTTCATTGCAAAATGCTCTGTCATATACGAAACATTCAAGTTCTCCCTTCAGGTTCTCCATAATCAATGTAGTATACAAGGACAATGGTTTCACAGTGCCCTTTAATGATTTGATCATACAAAAATCCATAGGCACTGTTTCTGAAGACTTGACTATTGCATCTTCATATGGATTAGCATGAATACCTGTTTCATTCCCTAGCTGCTTGAAATATGCAATGTTTGAATGGGAGGATAACTAAAAGCCTTATTGGTGAACCTATATCCTGTAGGCCTTGTTTCTAGATGGAGGTATTTCTTGATTATGTTGTGTACTGTTGCCTGAGATGCATGGATGGCTTTTGCCACTGACCTTTGTGTTTATGGATTTTCACCTATTAAAGGATTCAACAATTTGCTTACCATGGCTGGGTAATGACTTATTGCAAGTCTCTTTTTGGATGGGCTTGTTACCCTCAGTTGATCCATATTCCTTTGTTTTCCAATGTCATTAAGTACAAATGATATTCCTATCTTGGAAATAGTTAATCTCTGATATGAACTACTCTTTATGATCTGGGTGTATGAATATTTTGCATAGGAAAGGGCTATTATATACCCTTCCCAAAAGGCATTCAATTTTGGATGTAATCACACTACTTATGAAATGTCAAACAATGTCATAATGTAGTTTTGAAACATTTCATTCCACCACAACTTGCTGATTTCAAAATATTTTTAGCATAATGCACTCAATCCTTTGAATTCCTCTTATTTTTTCACTTTTTGAGATTTTAAAGATGTTCTTTGTTTGACAGATGAACAATTACTGTATTTCAAGAAAGTAGAACAGTGAATATTTTTGTTTACAACTCTTTCCTTTGATTTTACATATATATTATGCATGAGACATTGCTGTAATTATCAAATCTCCAAGAATTTTTCTATCAGCTTCAGAAACAACTTGTACTAATATTAAATTTTTAATATGAAATAGGGTGATACAAGAGGAAACAGTTTATTAGACTCGGCACTGACATGCAGTAACATTAGCAACAGTGATGGTACTAATGCAGGTAAGATAAACTTGTACAAGAGTTTAAGTGACACATCTGTACAAACTTAGGTAACATTAAACCATGTCATAAGCCTACTGAAGTGACTGAACAGTTTAAGAACTTATTCTCCAGCATATGATGTTTATCTTTGCAATAGCTGATGACCTTAGAGGGATATGATAAAATGCAAAGAAGAATCTCAGGAATTGCTTTATAAAGGGAAGTTTAAAAAAATGATAGGGCTCCTGGGCCAGATAATATTTCACTAAGGGTTTTGAAAGGGGTTAAAGATTGGATATGTGAGCCACTTACTACTATTTTTTGTCAGTCCTTGAATAGTGGGCATGTACCAGAGGATTAGAAGTTAGCTAATGTAACTCCTCTTTTCAAGAGAGGTGATAAAAATTGTCCCAATCAGTTGTGGGAAAATTCTGGAAAGTCTGTTAAAAGATGCTTTGCAAAATCATTTAACAAATTTTAGAATTTTAT
>NW_013666763.1:68632-92071 GCF_000517525.1 Limulus polyphemus
TAGGGGGGCTCTGATTGGGGTGTTTAAGATTGTAAAGGGAATTGATAGTGTTGATGTATCATTTTTCTCTATATTTAACAATGAGAATAGTAGGACTAGGGGACCCAAATATAAATTTTGGCAAGGTAGGAATCATCTTCAGCTAAGATCATTTTGTTTTTCTAACAGGGTGGTTGGCCTTTGGAATGGGTTGTCTTCAGATGTTGTAGATGCAGTAAATTTAAGTGACTTTAAGAAAAAGCTTTATAAGTATATGAATGAAAAAATTTTAAATTTTAAAAAAGTTTAAAATTTTTTATTTTAGTTTTTAATCATTTTAATTTAGTTTGAGGATGGAACAGCCGAGATGGACCAATAGGTTCCATGTTGTCCCAAAATATTATGTTATGTTATGTTAAATAAATAACTATATCCCTCAGCCATATCATTTTCTTATTAGAAAGGGAGAAATGAACTGTTGCTGTTAGTTGTAACTAGAACATTGGTAATACAGGTTAAATGAAGAATGTTAACATTTGCATCATAAGCAAACTAAACATATAAAATGGTGTTGTTATGAGTAAAAATGAGTATTTTAAGTACCACTAACAGTAACTCTAAAATAGGAAGTTATAAAAAGAAAACATTAAATTACAGATTTAAACAGTTTCAAATATTTGACATAGTAATTCTTACTCTGGTTATAAATACTGTTTATAAGGAAACATAATTATGTTACTTAGAAAGAGCTAAGACAAAACCCAATCTGTAAATAGTCCATTCATTATTTCTCTGATTTCAGAATTGAGTACACTAGCTAATGTGCTGGTCACTATGAAACATTCAAGTAGTGGTCACTCAAATGTATTGACCAATGGAGACTCGGAGTTGAATAGATACAATTTACCAAAGGAAAAAAATGTGATCTCGAAAGCTTTTGACACTATTGCCAAGGCTGCCTTACAACAAAACTCTTCACTAGTTGATGGGGTAAATACCAATAAGATATAAATCATTGATTCCTGAAAAATAATTATAAAAAAAGTGTATGTACTGTTGAAAGACATAAACGTTCTATATTTAAAGGGTTATAGGGAATACAGAAGTACTTTAGTTTTAAAGTATTGATGTATAAATTTGAAGAATTTGTGCAACTAATTCTTAGCCTTTCTTATAAAATAGTTAAAATTTTTCATTTTTTGTTCCATCACAAAATTTGTTTCATATTTCATAAGCCTCTGCTTCATTTTAGGTTTGTTAACCATCAGTTGTTTAACAAGTAAACAAAATGCATATATTTTGGAAAGAAATGCAGATATAAATATATATTCGTGGGGTACTTTGTATATATCTTAGAACATGTGCCTATTAAGCTACTTATCTTGAAGCCATAATCAGTGTGTATACAAAATTTAGTTTTTGTGTTAACTATATTTTCCGTTAAAAGTTGCATGTGAAGAAAAATTTACGTTAGCCTTCCATAAACATAGATTATCAGTACTACCCCCTGTTTGTTTACATGTATAATAACCTAATATTGTTATTTATATGTCTCAGCTTTTCAATACTCTTTTCTAATAGAATTATCATTAAATATGAATTGCACTTTCAAGTTTTATTGGCAGTCAGTTTTTATAAATTACTAACCAAAATATGGTACATGCAGTAGGAAACAAAGTTGCCTCCCTGTGGTCAGTTGTTCGAAATTAGGGAACATGCAATGCAATAGGACTGCATATTGACAAATATGCTGCAATGGGACTCCAAAATTAGAGGGAGAAGAGCCAGTGCTTTGGCCATTTCTAAATAGTAAAAAAAAGAAACAATGTACTGGTGTAAAATATATTGTATAGACTTGTGTGTGTGAAATAGCATTTTATGTAAGTAAATTTATTAATACTTTTAAAACTCTACAAGTTGAGCAATATATATATATATTTGAAGTTATTTTATTTATAACCTCACAATGAATGATGCTGCTTTCACGTCACTCATTGTACTGCATGATACTTTGTATGTTACAAAGAAATAGCCATGTCCTTTACAATACTAGTTTAGTATTAAAACAGCTAAAGAACTGTAAAAAGATTGTGTGAATTACTGATGTAATGCACTTTAGGTGCAGAATCAGTATGTGACCATGGAAAGTGTGTGTCTGACAAACTTAGCATGTTAAAATAATTTATTTCATTTGAAAGTGACACATAGCACATACAAACTTTAGTGGTGTTAAGTCATACCTTATAGGAAGAACAATAAAAGCAGTAAAATCAGTCAGTTTTGACTTTGCACTTGTCTCTAAGTTATTACAAATTAAAGATAACAATAGGTCTTTATGATCCATATTCACATACAACCCTAAACACAGAAATTGTCAGCATTTCACATACTCACTTTCTCCATAGTTTATTAAAACATTTACATACAACCCTAAACACAGAAATTGTTGGCATTTCACATACTCACTTTCTCCATAGTTTATTAAAACATTTGCATACAACCCTAAACACAGAAATTGTTGGCATTTCACATACTCACTTTCTCCATAGTTTATTAAAACATTTGCATACAACCCTAAACACAGGAATTGTTGGCATTTCACATACTCACTTTCTCCATAGTTTATTAAAACATTTACATACAACCCTAAACACAGAAATTGTTGGCATTTCACATACTCACTTTCTCCATAGTTTATTAAAACATTTACATACAACCCTAAACACAGAAATTGTTGGCATTTCACATACTCACTTTCTCCATAGTTTATTAAAACATTTACATACAACCCTAAACACAGAAATTGTTGGCATTTCACATACTCACTTTCTCCATAGTTTATTAAAACATTTGCATACAACCCTAAACATAGAAATTGTTGGCATTTCACATACTCACTTTCTCCATAGTTTATTAAAACATTTGCATACAACCCTAAACACAGAAATTGTTGGCATTTCATATACTCACTTTCTCCGTAGTTTAATAAAACACTCTTTTGATATTCTAATATTTTTATTCAAGGTAGCCACCAGCTGTTCTGATCAGATAGGTCTTCACATGGACTCAGATAATGAGTCTTTGTTTGAATTAGAAGGTGAGTCTTCCATGCATTCTTAATTTATTATATAAGGTTTTAGTTTTAAGTTAATTAGTAGCTTCCATATTTAAACGTTTGAAAAAATTATACCTATTCACATGTCTTTTTAGTATTTAACACTCAAATTAGTACAATTATATGTTTAATAAAGAGCTATCAGTTAACTGGCTTTCATTTTATGAAATTTTAATAATGTTAATGGTCTTTTAAATAACAACTACAGGGACTTTTTAAAGTAAGATATCACTAAACTTTCTTTCTCTTTATCAGAATTAAAGCGACTGTTTCATTTTTGAAAGTGATTAAGTTTTTTTCATCTCTTGACCCTTATGGGCTGCCTGTGAATCTGGATGTTGACAACAGTTTAACTACATTTATTTAAATAATTTAATCCAGTGACTGCCTATTTTTGAATGTTCAAATCAAAATGTAGCATTGACAGTAAATACTTGGGGCATAAAAATAATCTACCCATTTATTTGTTTTAAAAAGGCTACTGTGCTGAAATTAAGAAAAAACATTTTAAGTTGTTCACTAGAGTTGATTTTATGAAATTTACATACTTACAGATATTCATTTCATTTTAATAATATTACCAAATTTTAACCAGTTCTACCTCTGGTGTTTGTAATTTTATTATGATTCAATTTATAAATTCTCTAATTCTCATAAACCAACAACTTTTTTTACATTATATCAACATTTATTTCCTTCAAACAGGCCCTCTGCTTCTGGACAGTCATGTAGCATTTAACTTGACCACTCCAAACCCAGGGAGCTCTTTCCTCAATGTCCATTACATCTGTGAAAGTGCTTCACGACTTCTCTTCCTGTCTGTCCACTGGGCAAGGTCCATTCCAGCATTCCAGCTACTTCTGTGAGTATTCTAAAAGAATATTAGTTTACTGACTAATTTGAAACTACCTTTCAATAGGGACAAAACAGATTATATGCTTTTAGTGAGTATTATTGACACTGTATACTGTTTGTGTTAATAATAAGAGAGTGAAATAGCTTCTCTACTGGATGAACTGTAGAATTACATGATTTTTCATAGTAATGCTAAAAGTTATTTGTACTACTGATCATGGTTTGCTACTTTTTATTAAATATTTTAAGCTTGTCTGTGAATACAACTATCTTTACTGTAGCCCACAAGTCCAAGCGACATTAGTGCGAGGAAGTTGGAGTGAGCTCTTTACACTAGGATTGGCACAGTGTTCCCAACTAATGTCTTTAGCCACCATCTTGACAGCTATTGTCAGTCATCTTCAAAACAGTGTACAGCAAGGTAGAACTTACTATTTCCATTTTTCAGCTCAAATAAACCATTTCTAGAACAATGTACAACAAGGTAGGACTTACTATTACCACCTTTTCAGTTTAAATAGATCATTTACTATTACCATTTTTTAAAATTCAAATGAACCATTTCTAAAACTGTATACAGTAAGATAGAATGCACTATTACCATTCTTTCAGTCAAGTAAATCATTTCTAGCAAAGTAGGATTTTCAGAATTACTCTTCCAGTTTTTATGAACCAGCTTTACATACTGTTAGCTATTAGTTAACCCAATAGATTTAGTAGAACCTTCTTATCTGCCATCTCATTACATATCAAAACTCATTGGGTCAAGTTGCATTCCTCTTTACTGTACACCTTCTTCCTTCTTGTGTGCATGGTAGTGGTTAATTTCTTACCGGTAACATGGACTGTAGTTGTATAATTTCAGTCCTCATTATTTTCTCAGGTTTGTTTAGTTCTTTCTCAACCTTGCTCCCTGTCCGTCATCTGGATCAGTCTAACCCTAACTTTACCATTCCAGGTTCCAGGCCTTCCTACTTTTCTCATCTTCCAATTACCCAATGTTTGGTTCATTGCACTTTTTATCAGTGACTGCCCTGTCACATACAGCCCTGTGGGTACTTGTCTTTTCCTCTTTACCTGCAATTGGTCTCATTTTCTGCTAACAGTCATTTTTTATTTTATCTCCACTTCTCTTTGCTCCTCTTCTTATTTCCTTTTCTCCTCCCTCCAACCCTGTCTATGGTCTTTTTCACCCAGTTTGCAGTTTCGTATGGTCAATGTGTCAAACACCTTCTTACATATCCCTATTGACCCATCCTCCATATTTTCTATGTTCTGTTTACCAGATTCACGTCTTCCAATTCCTTGCTCTTTCCTTCAACATAACATCAGTCCCTTTTGTATTCTTCATGGCTTGAGGCTGCCATTCCTTTTTTTTGATCCATTGCTTTCTATTGTTCCATTCTAAGGTGGTATCCTCTTTTTTTACACCTCCCTATTTTTGCATGAGACTATACAGTTGTGATTTCTTGTCTAGATATCCAAGTCCTTTTTCATGCCTACTCAATATGTGGTACTTTTGGGAATTTTTTCTTCTCTTGTCTCAGCCTTTTCCTTTTCATCTGTGAGCTGTGGAGTATCTGATCACCAGGATTTCCACTACTCCTTCTCATCCTGCATGAGGGATTATATCACTTTTAGGGACGCTGGCTTCCCTGGAACACCTCATTCATTTGGGCACACACCCGTGTGTCTCCTCCAATGGACATTACAGATCCAAGGCATATCTTCGTAAGTTTCATTGTCCTCGTTAACCTTTCCTCAAGGAATTGTCATGGTGACTGGACTGTGCCCATACTACTTCCAGTATTCCTTTATCAACTCCCAAACCAGTTCTATCTCTTCACTGATGCTTTCCTCTCAGTTTGAGGTGCATCAACATTCTTGAACTTCTCACTGTTTGTTGGGCATGTTCCCATTTCCTTCCCCTTTTGGTGGATCAATTGGTCATATTCTACTCCACCATATCCATGGTTGTTTCTTGCATATACCTTCAAGGGGGGAGGGGGGGACACACACACGTACCAGGATCCTTTGCTTTCAAGTGTTGAACCTACTCTTCTGAGCTCATTCACATTGGGTTCATCTTGTTGCCTATCATGTGCCAGGAGCTATGTACCTTGTGGCAGACTGCTTTTCTTGGCTGAACCACACTTTATCCACAGTGTGGTCTCTTCACCCCCAGGTATTTAGTTAGGTTTGATCTCAGTTGGGAATGTCCCTCATAGTCATCTTTGCCATTCCTCTTGACTCCAGTATTCCTCTCTTCTAGACCCTGTTCTTCATTCTTTGGTTTGGCTGTTGAAGCTCTCAACCAGGACTGGCCTGACCTTTTTCTGTATGCCTATCCTCATCTTCCACTCCTCCCTCAGATCCTTAATTTGATACACAACACTCCTCCTCAAATTCTAATGTGGTGCCTCTTTGGCTGACTCAGCCTTAGTTTCCTCTGCTTCTTTACTTTGTGTCCCCCCCCCCGCTCTTCATGTACACAATGTCCCCTCACTCTTGCTTCAACCTCATACATCCCTTTTTCATCAAGGGATGTTGTCTCACCATTTGCACGTGTAACTTTCTTCTTGTCACACTCTGATCACCCTTTCACTTTGTCTGTCTACTTGGTTTTCATCATTGATCCATCTGCCACTCCCTTCCTCCCAGCCATTATACTATGCTCCACCCTTCTGCCTTTTTTTAAATTGGCTATTAGACCATGATCTGTTGGTCTCTGCCATTGCTGGTTATTGGACAACAATATCTACTACAGTTTGTTTTCTTCCCCTGTTCTCTTCACTCTGTTCTGCTCTTTTATTTTTCATTGACCTTCTTACCCAACTCCCATGCTTGACTGGGACTTTAATGTGGTTTTGCATGCCCCATTTGAGCCATTGGTTTTTTGTTCTTTGTACCATCTTTCTCTCAAGACTTATTTACTCCTTCTTGCCTGTGGTCATTGTCATTTTGATATTTGTGCTATTGATGCTTCTCACACCCTCTTCCACTACACTTATATACTCCTCTACCTGCACTGATCTTTCCTTTCTAAGGCTTCTGCTGCTTGAAAAAGTAACCATACTTTCTGTCCTATCTCTCTTCCATCTATTTTTCACCATTATGATTATTCAGACCCAGATATGCTCCTGTGTCCTGTTTGGGATTTTCAGTGTTATTTATCATGGACTTCTACTTTTTGGGGTCCCTGCCACTGCCTGTTCCTGTCCTGGGATCCTCTTCTTTCACCCTCACTGAATGGGTCCATCAACTCCTCTGTATGTGGATGCTCACAGGCTATTTCACATTTCTTTGCATCAGATTTTTGACCTGTCTCATCTCTTGCTTCCCACCTTTGTCAATCCTTGAATTACATACCCCAGGCAGATATGTGGATAATACAAGATTTTGACTTCCCCCGGTCATCATTCTTCAATCAACCCACCATTATCAACATGGGTATGTATGTTTTTCTTATTCCTTTCACTCCCTTCCATCAATCAGGATGCTGCCAGATGGCTGATGTTGCCTTGCAGGATATGCTTATTCCCCAAATCCACATTGAGCTAAGATAATGGAAAATTTTCAGCCCATCTGCCCTGACTCTACCAGTGCCCACTGCAAGATGGGGTGTTCTGTAAGACCACATGAGGTATTCTTGTGGCATACAAGTTTATTCATTTGTCTGATCCAGAATGTACCAATTTCATGGACTATCATGGAAAAATTCAGCAAGAGGAAAGTGACTGCAATCACCCATTACACTGTAACCAGTAAAAGATCTTTCTGCCTGGTGATCCAATGGGGTTCTGGGTACTTCTTTGGGTTTCCCAAACATGAATTTTCCTTCTCTTCTGTCAATTGAAACATGGGAGATCCTTGCCACTTACCAGTTCCTAGCCACTAGAATGGTGGACCATGGAGAATCCTTATTGTATGGGCTTAGCACAATGCAGTGAGAAGTGGGGTAGTGGTGACACTGTGAATGTAGTATGGGTCACTCCTCAAACAGCTACTGTGCTCTTCTTCTGCAGCCAGATTCTGTCCAGTAGAGTCTAGGTGAGCACACATCATACAGTCTGATTGTGCTTTAACCACACTACACACTTTGGCTCACCCATTCCTGTAACACTTGAGTCTCTTTTGCTTTTCCCTCCCTTTCATCTTGGGCAAATGATATACCTTGGGTGAGATGACAATCTGCCTAAAACCTATAAAAGGAAGCACTTAAGCTTTTGTTGTTGTCATCACTTATTGTGTCTGTATACACTGTGTGTCAGTTTTCATAGTTTCTTGTGTGTTGTTAGCCTTCCTCAATTTCTTGACTTCTTTCACTATCTGTGTTAAAGGAGTTCACAATCCACCTCAAATCTATATAAAAAAAGGATTTTGTTGTTATCATTGTTTTTCATGTCTTTCCAGAGAGGCATACATGTTTTTCTATTGTTTCTTCTTCTTCCAAACACTTCAATCAAATGCCATTCCTTCATTTCTCAGCAGACTGACTTGAAACTTAGTAGGGTAATACTTTGGTTCAAGTTTTTAATTTGTTGATCTAGGCATTTTTAAGGATTTTATGTGGTTAAATGTGAAAGAACCCAAAAAATGTATATTTTTGGCTTTTGTGTGGTCATATTTACAATAACCAAGATGAAAATTGGCACAACTATAGATTTTCTTGTGCCCAACACATTAATGTAAAAAGTTGGATTTGCCCATTTTGAGTCTTTTCAGGGGGTTCAGAGCTCACAAGTAAAACATAATATTGGAGTTTTTTATTCAATTACTAATCCATATTTTGATGAATTTACATGGGATTTGGTAATACAAAGATACTTTTCTACAGGTCCCATACAATGACAAATAAAAATGTTGAACTTACCCATTTTTAGTAATTATAGGTGGGTTTTTTTGACAGTTACTCTGCCATATTTCAGCTAATTTACATAATATTTGGTACAAAGATATTTTTCACAGGTCCCATACATATACATGCAAAAATGTGGGGTATGACCATTTTTGATCACTTTAGGGGGTCAAAAGGTTAAATAAACCCATAATTTTAGGGGGTTTTGATGAATTACTTAGTCTTGTTGTAACAAATTTACATAGAGTTTGGTACAAGGATACTTTTCTACAGACAACACATATTGACAAAAAATCAAAAATGTTGGATTTGTCACAAAAAGCATAATTTTAGTTTTTTGACAATTACTTCATCATATTTTGGCCAATTTGCATGGGATTTGGTACAAACATTTCTAGTCTCTGTCCCAACATCAATACAGTCATCTTCATTGCTTTTGGTTGGGCAGTTTGAGATATTCATAGACAGCAAGGTTCCAGGCTTTGCCCACCCTTGAGGCATGTCTCTACTGTGATAATTATCATCACCTGAACACTAAAGACAAGCTACTTATCGTAAGGGATCCTGCAAAGTTCTTGATTGTTTTTTTAACTTGTGATTTGGATTTTGTTGATCATTGGAGAGATATCCAGGCAGCAGGTTTACACGTTAATTCCATAAAATACCCAGAGACTTTGTTTTCATCTTTACACTAGTTGAATCATTGTATTCATATCCACAAAATGTTTTAGAACTTTATTTATCATTGCCAGAGCTACAGTTTTACATCATAAATCTTATTGCTTGATGTTGTCAAAGTTTTGGTGCAAGATTAATGTTTACCTCCAAGTTATGCAAGCACTTCTTTATAACTTAATTATTAATGTTAACATCGTAGTCCAGGTATTTATTATTGTCAGGATTTAAAAATATAAGTATTATATATATATATATAACTTTCATTTTTGTCAGTTGTCAAATAGAAAGGTTTTTAGTTATATTTCTTAATAGTATAAATATATACTATGTTGTTGTTGGGCTTAGGATTCTTCTACAGTAGGTGTCTGTGACTTGTTAGTGATAAATTCAAGGATGAATAAACAGCACACACTTCACATGTTTACAAAATAATATATATATTGAGAACAAGTTAATGTACGTAAAATAGATTCTTCAACGCTACAGATATTATGAACATATAATAAATACTATATATGTAGTTCTCTCCTTCTTGTCAAATATCCACTTAGGCCTATTCAATTACTTTAGAATTTCAGTTGACAAGCCAAACTATCTGCTTTATTTCTATCACACTAGTATTCTCTGTAATTGACTTACAATTGTGGTGCGAGTTACCATAATTGTTTGGTCTTCTTTCTTTTGAAGATCCTCTGCTCCTTTTGTCAAAGTGCACTCAGGCTGATTCAATTACTTTAGAACCACGCTTTGATGGAATAAAATTCTTTTTCTTATCTTCTTTTCTATTGTTAGTTTCACTCTAACATATTTAAACATTAGGCCTATCACTTCTACAGTAGTTAACTTCACACCAACTTTATTCTCTTTTGCTATTATATATCTGTCTGCTGCATCCTGCTCGTCTCATGCTATTTATATCTTTATCACTTAATCGTCTGTCTGCCTTCTATATTCTCGATGTCAATGAATTATTAACAAAACTTCCCACAACCATCTGCTTTTAACTCTTATTATAACAAAAACTAAACAATAATAAAATATTCACTCACAAAAATAAGTTAATCATTAATATCTAAACCAAACAGTCTTTTATATCATAATAATTATGATGCTGTAGTCATATAGAAAATTCTTTTGCTTTTATTACAACAGTGTTGTCCCATCCATCCATGATATAACATAGTTAAATTACACTGTTGATTTTGGTGTTCATCTTCTTAAGCCTAACGGAATTACGTGAAAGTTTGGGTTACATTAGTCATCATCCTGCTAATAATTTTCTGATTTTTGTACACACAACTGGATTTGGTCATCATCTTATTGGCTATTTTTATTCAACTTGAAAATAATATTCATCATGGTCATATTTTAGTCATCTTGTAAACAGCCATTATCTGATTATTATCTTTAGAATAATGTTCAACATGATTAAATCTTTTTCACCAGTCTCTAAGCTTCTGCCATGAAGTTTCACATTAGATATGATGGCTTTTTATGAATAAAAATTTTGTTTTAATAATTGAGCAGTATTGTTTGTTTCTTTCTCACTAGATCGTCTTTCTGCTGAAAGAGTGAAACAGGTTACAGACCACATCTGTAAACTCCAAGAGTTTGTCAACTCTATGCTACGCTTACAGGTTGATGAACACGAATATGCTTACTTGAAAGCCATAGTGCTGTTTAGTCCAGGTAAGATATTTTACAGTTAAACCTAAAACCATTAATATAAGCTGTGAATGAATGTAAAGAGGTTAAGCCTGTAACTGATCAAAGAAGCTTGATAGTTGTGTTAATGAGTACTACCCATAATACAATATGAAATTCACATTTTTCAGGGTATAATGTTTTGTTTTCTAAATATATATATATATTTTTCTGAAGTAACTAAATTTGCAAATCTGTAAACATCAGTGTATAAAGGATTTTCATGTAACATCACTCACTCATGTAACAACTGTTTATCTGCCATATTGCTGGTCAAGTGAACAACTACAACATATACAGTGTATACCACATAAGGTGAAAAGTTATAATGCCAGAAACCAGGTATTATATAAATTGGTATAAGAGATGGTCTGGGAAATCATAATGTTAACATAAGGATGACCAACTAGTGTAGCCATTCACAGACCTCTCTTCTTGTGAGGATCCTACAGATGTTTTGTCACTCAGCATATCTGTATCAGTGGGAAATGGAGTGAATTAATAATAATATATGTCAGGTTTGTACTTTAAAGACAGGGTAAAAGTGAAATTTTCAAGAAATCTGCCTAATTATCTGTTCCCAAAATTTTGTTGATTCCTTTTCTCATGTTCTCATGGTACTGCCTCCTTATATGAAAACTAGGTACTAGTTAGTGTTTTGTTATTAGTATTAGTACATTTGGAAAGGGCTTAGGTTCTAAAATATTTAGCTATGGATTTGTTTAAAAATTATTTTTATTTTTAGTCCAAATACCCACCACTACTAGCTGTACTATTCTTACCATTCATGTTAAAGGTCTAGGAATGGTTACATGTACTGGAATACCTTTACTGATTTGATGTACAAATACATAAAAAATGTATATATTTTGTGCAGTTCATTTAGTTATGTTGCATTTATGTTACACTTATATACAATATAAAGTGATGAACGTTACTTACCTTGAATAAAATGAGGACTCTTTCCTTTCCTAGGATTTGACACTCCCATCAAGTTTTAATTAACAAGATACCCAATTCTTAGAGATTTTATCTAAATTTTGTACCAGATAAGAAATGATACAAGTGCTTTAACTTGTAGAATTTGGTGAATTTAATGCTACCATGTACATGCTTACAGCTGCCAATGTGGCCTGCAACATGGTATCTAAGCTTTTTCTGATGTCACACTATTATGTTGGTGAAAGTGGTCTAAAGAGAAATTGAGTACATTATCTTAAGACAATTTTGGAGATAACCACATTCTCATAGTCCATGTGGCCACATCCATTCATGCTTTATCTGAACTTGACAATAGACTTGTAGTGTAGTTTCTATTGTTAAAGTCTTTGTCGTAAGGCTGTCACCCTCCTCCTTACATGCTTTTTATTATCTAGTGTACAAGGTTGATGATTTTAAAGCTCCCATTTCAACTGCCTAATCACACAAATAATCCATAGCTATTCCATCCAAAGACTAGAGTTTGTGTGGAATAACATTAATACCATTTCATTCTCCATCTACCTGAAGTGTTTGATGGTTGAATAGATATGTTGTGGAAGCAACTAGTGTCACTTTTCCAGATAGAATCCTTCTTGGTTATATTATATACCATTGTTTGGGGCACATGGACAAATTTTGCTACTGATCTTTGTGTTAATAAATTTTCACCTATTACAAGATATCTCACTTTGCTTACCACGGCTGTGGTATGACTTGTTGCAGGTCTCTTTCTGGGTGGTCTTGATGCCTGAAGTTGATCCATATTCCTTTGTTTATGAATGCCATTAAGTACAAGGGATGTTTCTGTCTTGGAAATTCTAAATTCCTGATCTGAACACATTTTTATGGTCTTGGTGTTTGAATATTTTATGTCACAAAAGGCTATTACTTACCCTTTCCAAAAGTGATAAGTTTTTGATGTCATCACACTGCCCAAGAAAAGCCAAAACAATGTTAAAATTTGGGGCTAATATATTCCATTCCAATACAACTTTATATTGGCTGTGGTTATGTCATCAGCTGACTTGCATTTTCAATATCATTGTAATATAATATACTTAAATATCTGTAGTTCTCTATTAAAAGGCTCTTATTGTTGTAAAATGTTACTAGAAAAATTATATAAAAATACTATGTAAGAGATTTGGAAATGGGGAAGTTGTGTTGGGGAAGTTGGGAGGATAAGCAATGTTGCCCTTTAGGTGGAGGTTAATTATATATATGTTGAGGGCTATAATCCACCATTAGTTGAGCAGGTGAATGCAGTTCAGTACACATGCCGAACCCAATTAATTTTAGCAAACATTGAATAACTTGTTAGTAAAACCATATGAACACTGTTAATATTGAAGTTTAGATGCCCACTGAATATTCTCATTTAAGCATGTACTTCTTGTCAGTTTGTTACATAGAAATAGTTTCATTAATTAATAAGTTATTATTTAAAAGTGTGGAGATGGCTTGAATGGGTAATAAAGAAAACTTTATTATAAATGTACAATGTTTCAACAATATTATGCCATCATCAAGTACCATAATCTTGTCGAAAATTGTACATTTATAATAAAGTTTTCTTCATTACCCATTCAAGCCATTTCTAAACTTTTATTTTCTAAAAAGTGGGTTTGTCATCACCAAAGTTATTGTTTAGTCCTGATTTATACACATAGCTCACCTTTGACCAGAAGCTATTAATAATTTCCTAGAATATAATACTTTTTTTTGTATAATGTAATAAAAAACCTTACCAAACTGAAAACTATGGTATAACTTGATTGCTTCATATTACACAGATCATCCTTCATTACCAAGTGCCCGACAAGTGGAGAAGTTTCAGGAAAAAGCTTATCAGGAACTGAGGTCATATATTGCACAGACTTTCCCTGAAAACAGTGATAGGTTTGCTAAATTACTTCTCAGGTAAAATCTTATATCTTTAAGAAGTAATAAAAATGTTTTTTTTAAGAAATCCTGCATGTAAAATACCGAGGATACAAAAAAACATTTTAATGAAATGCAGTCATTTACAACACACAGATTAAAACTAAATTCAATATAAAAAACAATATGTAACTGACACTTAGGTTAGCAAGCTCAAATGATTCAGACAATGAGGTTAAGATGCTAGCATAACTAAAAGTGACATTAAAACATAAAAAAACTAACATCAAAGCAGAAAACAATGTGTAAATACTAACAGTGAGGTTAATATGCTAGCTTATCTAACAATAAAATTAAACTGTTGAAAATACTAACAGTAAGGCAAAAAACAATGTAAATATTGAGGTTGATAAACCCAAATGATCCAAGTTGTGAAGTTAATATATAAGCATAGCTAACAGTGATGTTAAAGCATTGAAAATATTAACAGTAAAGCAGAAAATAATGTGTAAGTACTAGCATTAAGGTTAATAAACCCAAGTGAGGAGAACAGTGAGGCTCAAGCAACAAAAGTACAAAAACTCAAGTAGAAAACAATTTGTGAATATTAAAACGGAGTCAATAAATGATTATAACACTAGAAGTAAAGTATACTAAGGTACACCAATATCAACACTAAGGTTGAAAATTACAAAAAAATTATATTGCATTTCCTTCTAATTCAGGAATGAAAATCAGTATTTTGATTTCAAAAAAGATCATTTTTAGTGTAAGTAGAAAGTGTACTTTCATTCTGAGTAACAATTTTCTTTTCATTTATTAAAAACATTTAATCATATTTGAGAAAATTAATGAAAAAGTTCAGGTCAAAAATAGTTGTTTTTTATGTACTACCATATTTAAAACTTTAAACACTAGATTTATGTTGGTCTAGAACTTTGGTGTGTAAATATCTTTCTATATTTATATACTGAAAAAAGAATGGTGAGATTTTTATTCTAAAACTACATGTGCCAGAATTGCCCTTTTTTTTTCAATGTTAGGCTTCCTGCTCTGCGATCCTTACAGCCAAATATAACCGAAGAACTATTCTTTGCTGGTTTAATAGGGAACGTTCAGATTGACAGTATCATTCCTTACATCTTGAACATGGACTCTAGTGAATACACACCTGACATGGGTTTGTACCATTTTCAAGTCTCTAAGATACATCTTTTAATGTGGGTTAAAACCTCAACAGAAACAGAATGTTTACATAAAAACAAGCATGATTTCTGTCAGACTTTTCTTTATATTATAATGTTTTTGGTGAGAGAAGCAAGTAAGGTATGATTGCAAATAAACACTATTAAGTACTTTTGTTTTTTCAAGCATTTTACTTATTCACTCGGGCCCGGCATGGCCAGGTGGTTAGGGCACTTGACTCGCAATATGAGGGACGTGGATTTGAATCCCCATCACAACAAACATGCTCGCCCTTTCAGCTGTGGGGGCATTATAATGTGATGGTCAATCCCACTATTCATTGGTAAAAGAGTTTGCGGTGGGTGGTGATGACTAGCTGCCTTCCCTCTAGTCTTACACTGCTAAATTAGGGATGGCTAGGGCAGATAGCCCTCATGTAGCTTTGTGCAAAATCCATAACAAACAAACATACTTATTCACTCCAAATTTGTCTTATGTTTGAGTGTGTTTTAAAATATTTTATTGTAGAAATCATGCAGTGTAGTTTAACCATTATTTTCATCAGCTATTGATGTAAGCTTAAACTCATAACATGATATGTATATGTATTAAGACATATGAATAAGGTTTCCTCTTCCACTTAGTTTTCCCTATGTTTGATTTACCAGGTTTTCTTACAGTTTCAGCAACTGCCTTTAGTTGTTTATGGGCTAACTAATAGTGAATCCTTTAGACAAAATGGAATATCACTTCAGTCATGCAACAATAGTTTTATGAAGGTTGACAATATCCCTGTTACTATTAAATTTAAATAATAAAAGTAAAGAAACTATTATTATTCATGATAAAGTTTTTTTTTTTAATGAATAGAACCTATCTTCATTGTGTTTATTCCTGTCATGATCTGTGTTTATGCTTTTATTAGGGGAAAGCCATTTCTTTCCATGTGCCTTGATCCAAATTGATTCCATGATGCCCTTCTTGTTTTTGGTAGTCATTGCCTTGTTCAAGCATCTAAATGTCTTCCCACACGATTTAATATCTAGTCGAATGAGCATGCTCAGTCACAGTGGATACCTTGGTATTGTAAGATCTTGTAGCATTTTGATGTTATTTTGTTCTAATGCTTAGTAGTCTCCCCATTATACTCCAGTCCATGTGAACATGGTATGCTGTGTATGGCATCGTGAAGCTGAATCTCTTCTTTATTTTTAACATGAATCTCTGTGCCATAAAGTATGTTGATTATTTTGAAACCTGTTTTAATGTTTTCCTGGCTTTTCACAAATCCTTGGATACAGTATGGAATAAAGGTCCAAATTCTTTCTATCTGTATAGTTTTTGTTTTTTATTCTATTTGGAACTCCATTAGTTTCAAAATTGACTTTTATTGATTTTTTAAACTCTAGCTTTAGATATCTATCACAGGTAATTTACCTGTTTTTCTTGTATTTGTTTTAGGTAAATCTGAATGGCTGGAGGAATAGTATAGGTATCTTAGTGGGTACTGGTTTTCTGTAAGGTTCGGTATTCATACCTGTGTCTATTTTTATAACTAACAAGCTGAAATACCTGTCAATTGATGGAGAATCTTTAAACTTAATTAAAACAGTGTAAGTTTAACAGCAATTATATATTTCAAAGTAATTAGTTGAACATAAACTGTATCTCAAAATTTTAAAACTATAACAAAGCTTCTTCGTAAACAACATTTGTAGTTTGCTTTCCATCTACCAACAAATAAAGATTTTGAGATAATCCCACCCTTGAACACCCTACATGGTCTCATTGACCATGAGAAAAGCATGGTTGTTTGAGAAACAATCCAACAACTTTAATACTTTGACCTTGAATCCCTTTAGAATATTCAACATTGTCTAAAGCATCAACCTGCCAAGATTGTTTGAGATTGACTCAATAGGCTGGGAGTAATTAACCAACAGGCTTTTTTACAAAATATAAGTAGGGTTAAGTTCAATTTTGACCCCCCTTAGGACATTTCCCATAGTTCATAGTGTTTTACATACAAATTTTGGTTGAGATTGGCCTAATAGGCTCAAAGGAGTCAGGGTGCAACCAAACACACATTTCATATATATACATCCAATAAGATTAGTTGTTGATGTTCATTTTCACCTTCCATCATTAACTGTATTGATGGATGTTGGTTATGGTGACTCTTGTTTCACATACTCAAGATTGTGATTTTTTTAGAACGTTGGGGTGTCTTCTGTATCTTTCAATCAAATATCTGTTCTTTATGAGAAGGAGAATAAATCTTCATCTGCAAATTATTTAGTGAAAGGCTAACATATGACAAGGTATAGAGGACAACCCATTGGAGTAATGTTTTTCATCTCTCAAAATTTTGCTTCCTATTGAAAGCATGTAGAAGATGCTCTGTGAAGTTTCATGCAAGGTTGGTATGTATGAAGTGTTTAATTGTACTTCAGTTTTTTAGGATCATACTAATGAACTCATTAACAAGTGTTTTGTTGAACAGAAACAATATTAAAACTAGCCATAAGATGTTCTTTGTTAACTTACACTAGGAAAAGATCTACATCCCCTAGTGTGAATTAATAAAGAACATCTCTTTATCATATAGTAATGTGAATCATAGTCATGGAATAGCCTTAAAGGGATTAAGAAATGATGATCTCGAGTCATTTTTCTGTCTAGTGAATATAGCAAAACAATAGTCATGGATTGAAAACAGTATGATATAAAGTTTACTATTTTACTTCAGGATTCCTGGAGAAATAAAACTGTGGTCCATCCAAAAGGGACAAAAAGTATATGAACAAAATATTGAAAATATTCCAAAACAAAGAAAATTGCAAAATCTCAATAGTACAATCTGTCAGTTTACTATAACATGGCATTGAAAAGAAAACTGGCAAGATCGGTCACCAAAAGTCATTGTCAGCATTAATATTCAAGTAAAATCATAATGAAATACATAGACAAAGTGGAAATTTTGACAACAATTCCTCACCAATGGGGTCAACAGAAACAAAATAGATGGATTTTGGCTCATAATTCCAAGACTACAGATTTAAGTCTCTGAAGTGGCATTTATCAGAAAACATCTTCATATAGTACCTCATGATATATCAAAGATATCTAAGCAATACTACTTAAGGAAGGGTTAAAATATGGAAGTCAAGGGTCAAGAAATATGTGAGTATAATGAGGCAAAATGAAATAGTTTTGTGAATTTGAACTGTTTAATAAGTGTTTTCATGTTTATGGCTTTGTTTTATTCTTTTTACAATGTTCTATAAATGCATGAAATGAATTTCATTTCATCGGGAAATGCCTCTGGGGTCATAAAAGTCACTCTGAATGACCACTTCGTTATTGTGTTTATCTTGGTTTTCTTTGTTTAAATGTTTATTATTTGTCTTTTCTGTTAGTTTGTATATAATTATAAATAATATATATAACAAATCTACCTACTGACCTTATTTGTGCCAAAGATATAAAAAAATTATTATTGTTATCTCTAAAACCTAGATAACTGATTAAAATAAAAATTAAAAATAAATAGATAAATAATTGATAAAATAGACCAAGACAAGTGCAAAAATATAGTGTTCATTTAGAGTGACCTTTATAATCCCAAAGGTGTATCCAGATGAAGTGAAATTCATTTATGAAGTATAAACGACGTCACAAGAATAAAAGAAAGACATATATATGTACATGAAAACACTTCTTAAATATGCCAAATTCACCACTTATATAATTTTTGCTCATTGTGCTTACATATTTTTCTTGTTGACCTTTGACCCTCATATTTCAACTTCTCCTCAACTTGTATTGCTTAGATTTTATGATATATCTTGAAATACTGTATGAAGATATATTTTCTGGTAAAAGCCAGTTCAAACTCTTAAGCCTTTGGACTTGAGATTATGGTAAAGATGAAGAAATTCTAGCAATTTCTACTTTTTTTTTCTGTAGTAAACTCCTTTCTTTTTTGTTTTAGAAATAATACTGACTGTAAAAAAGTCAAAATATTCCACTAGAACCATGGATCTAGATGAAATTCTATTATACTTAAGAGTGATCAAACATGTTAAGAGTGACTTTTTATAATCATCTTATTTACATATGGAAAAATCTGTTTTGTACAAACATCACTCTAATATTAACTTTTGGTCACTAATCTTGTCACTCCTCCTTTGTGATTGACCAAAGTTGCACACGACTGATGATCCAATCCACTGTATTATATGTTTTATTGGTTCACCAACCTATAACATTCTTCAACCTCTAAATCAACATTAAAAGACCATCAAGTGTGAAAAAAAATCACAACATTTTAAAGAATTATTTTCCCAAATGCAAGTTAACAAAGAAATTTTATGGTTAGTTTTGATATCATTTCATTCTTCACCAAAACACCCATTAATGATGCTGAAAATGATAAGTCAAAAAGAGAAGGACTGTCAAATACTTCGTACATAAGGTTACACCCTGTATTGTATTTGTGGAATCATTTCTCATTCAATAGTAAAATGCAGTGTTCCATTTCAGGTAAGAATGGAATGTGATTTGTGTCTTATTTTGCATAGGGTGCATCATTGTTTTTTTAATTAGTTTCCAATTTTCTGAAAATTTTCAAATACCAATGAAATTGTTCCTTATGTTAGAGCTGCTTAGGTGGCAACCCTGTTCTTATATAAACTAAATTGACTCTAGATTTCATACTTCATTGTCTTCTCACATCTAATAAAAGGCAAGTTTTTGGGAATTGCAAACAGTTTCCCAATTAGTATGCTTCTTCCTCCTGTCATATGTGAACTTTTCTTGAAAAAATTTGAAGAGGAAACTTTACTTTCTTGAAAAAAATCAATCGACCTTCAGTTGCAATATATAGATGACACATTTGTTCTCTTTAGTCGTAGCCTTGAATGCCTAAAAAGTTATTTAGTTATATAAATAACCATCAAAACAGTTCAGTGTGGTAGTGGAAAATAAACATCAGCTATCATTCTTGATGCTTTCCTTATGAAAAGAGTCATGGGTATGGACACCAAGCTTTACAGAAAACCAACACATAATACATTACCACACCATTCCTCCTGCCACTCAGAATCAACTAAAGCAAGTATAAAGAAAACATTTTCAGACAGAACCAGATGAACCACATGCAATGGATATCTAGAGACAGAGTCAAAATTGTTCAAAGAAAATTTAATTTTAAAACTAATGTACATCAAAATAGGATAATCATAAATCATAGTAATTCAAAAACAAGTTGATCACTATTTTTCCCCCTGTATCCCAGGATTAGGTAAACATTATGGAAATACTCTACTAATACAACAGTGAAACAGGTTTCAAGGCAGTCAAAATGTGTTGTAACATATTGACTCTGTTTTATGATTCTACATTTTGCATACCTTGTTCATTTGAACTGATGTACACTGGGGAGACAAAAGACCACAACACATATGAATAGAAGAACATCAAAATTCTGCAAGGCTGTGCAATACCAAGAAACCTGCTGTGGATGAACGTGCTTGTTCCACTAGTTATCACATCAAATTGAGTAACTGACCACTAGTAAAAGAGAAATTAACCACTCTTGCAAATAATTATTTTTGTAAAGCTGAAACCAGTAATACTCTAACTTCTGCTCTCCACATGATTTGAAAGAAAACAGAACAGTTTTGCCATATAACTTCTACTGCAAACAAACATGGGCAACATACTAAAATATCAACCATGCAGTTACACACACATATTCATGCTCTTTCTTTAAACTATTATGATTTATTTTTCAGCTCAGCCACAGGATAGGTAGACTATTTGGCACCTGTCTTGTGAAAGTGGGTTTTCTCAAGGCTCTTCCATTTCTATGGCATTTGATTTATAGATCCCCACCACTATGTGACCCTGTCGTAGGGTCCTAGTTTGTTGAAATGTAAATCAAGTCTACAGCCATAGCCTTCATCTTGTTACCTTTGTCTATTTCCAACTTACCATTTTTACCCTTAGTCTGTGTCCAAATTTTAGACTCTTGTAGCTCTGAAAAAAAATTTAAATCCTGTTAAGTTTCAAGAAACTCAAACTTGTGGTATCAGTTAGAAACCTTTTCTTAGATAATACAACAACCAAAGTAAATATAACTAACATGAGTGGGGCAAAGGGGAATCTCAATATCCCCAAACATCCTAGTTGGGGAAAATTCTGTGAATTTTCTTTTAAAAAATAAATTCCTGTCATGATTAAAATTTAAAAAGAAAATTATCTCTCACATCATATGGAGATATAATCAGATGCTTGGACAAGACAGTTACTACCAATAGATAAACCCCAATTTGAACAGATTTTAATAGAACAGGTCTTAATAAAGGCATAAATAACGATCATAGCAGAGTTAAAGTGAATGAAATATGGATTTTGTTCATAAATATATATATAAGTAACAATGTTTTTGTTTTAGATATGTTTCATCTCTAAATTTTTAACAGATGAGGATATTGTCAGTCTTTATAAAAATGCTATTAAGTTTGTCACCTGCTGTTTATGATATCATTGTAACATTTTCGCATGATTGATGTGACATTCTACTTGTTCCAAGAGTGTGGAAAGACATTTGGTTTTTATCCAGACAGTGATAGTATGAAAAGTGATACCTATTCTAGTAATTGCAAGGGATAACCTAGGATTTATTTCCAACCACATTTGACAATTTGATTTAAACAAATAAAGTATGGTATAGTAAAATGTAAGATGTTCAATATATCAGAAGTAAGGTTTTTTCTGATGCTACAATTGTATCAATAAAAACTATATTTCTTATTATTCATAAAGAATACTATACTGCAGTTTGAAAATGATGCAATTGTTGCATCATAGGGCATGTACTAGAAAACTTTGGATAACAAGGCAGTCGATGCCACTGTTGTGTCATTTGTTTATAGAGATATAAACTGTTATTAAACATGAAATGGTAATTAGAATATAGCAATGGAAACATTATTTCATTTCTGTTTAAAGGCATGGACATATAGAAGAAGTAAATAAATGTAGTAAGAACTTTACAGTCTTTAATATCTGTGTTATTCTAGAAAATAAGCTGTTATTTATGTTAAAAAAAAGTGAAAAACTGCAAAATGACAAATCAAGACAAGTTCCATAATTCTTCAAAATTTTTCACTTTGCATCTGTCTCTAATGATGAAGTGATGGACTGTGAATCTGAGAGTTTATAGTTTGTATCCAAATGCTGCAAAATTATGCACTGCATTTTGGAACCAGACAGTCAAATACCACCATTCAATTAGAGTAGCCCAAGAGGTGGCAGTGGGTGCTATTGACTAGCTGCTTTCTCTCTGGTTTATCAGATCAAAATTAGGAAAATATAGTGCAGTTAGCCCTTGTGTAGATTTGAATGAATATGAGAAACAAACAAACAATGGAAAAAGAGACTTTGTCTCTTAAGTTTGAATTATTGTTCAGTCTTCACAGGTTCTAGTTTAGGAACTGCTTTGTCTCATAGAGATGATTCTTGTAGGGAGTTCTTATTACATGATTATACAATAAGCAGTGAATGGTTTACACTGTTGTAGTACTCAGTCTTATAATGTTTTATTATTGGAACCATTTTATCAATAACATTTGATTTAATGTCTTACAAAGTTTATTATTGGTGGTGTTTTGTATATAATATTAAGAATTGAATAAATTGATGTAATTATTTATTTAGACTAGTTCCCTGCTGACTTATCCCTGGAGTTACATAAGATGTTTTATTGTACTTTGTTGACACATAAACATCGTGCATTGTGACACATCTGTAAACTGCGTATTCCTAGACATTGTGACACATCCTTAAAATTATGTTCTTTTGTAAAATACATTTAAAGATTTCATTTATACATTTCCATGCATCAGTCTTATTTTAGCAGCCTCAGTTTCCTAGCATTTCTGTAAATAAAATAAATAAACCTAATTAAAGTTCAAGGATCCTTAGGATTTACATTTAAAGAGAATTACTTTTAACTGAGCCTGGCATGGCCAGGTGGTTAGGGCACTAAACTTGCAATTTGTGGGTCATGGGTTCAAATCCCTGTCACACCAAACATGCTCGCCCTTTCAGCCATGGGGGCATTATAATGTGACGGTCAATCCTACTTATTCATTGGTAAGAGTAGCCCAAGAGTTGGCAGTGGGTGGTGATGACT